>NC_057944.1:40016942-40039442 GCF_018555375.3 Anguilla rostrata
GGAGTGTATGTGTGCAGTGAGTGTGTGTGTGTGTGAGTGTGTGTGTGGGAGTGGTGTGTGTTGTGTGTGTGTGGTGTGTGTGTGTGCGTGGTGCGTGAGTGGTGTGAGTGTGTGTGTGCGCGCTGAGTGTGTGTGTGTGTGCTGATGTTGTGTGTATGTGTGTGTGTGTGTGTGTGTGTGGTGTGTGTGTGTGTGTGTGTCTGAGTGATTCTTGCCAGTCTTTGCAGTCAGCTGGTGCCCGCCATCACTTTAGCGCGGAGCTCATTGCGTGTGCGTAGTCAGGGTTTGAGGGTGGAGATGTACGCGCATTTCCTCAGGCTAACTGGCCCCGCTGCATCAGCTCTGTGGCTAACGGCCCGTGGCTAACGCCCTCATGGCTACGGCCCGCGCGTAAGGCCCGCGGCTAACGGCTCTGTGGCTAACGGCCCCGCGGCTAACGGCCCCACGGCTAACGGCCCCGTGGCTAACGGCCCCACGGCTAACGGCTCTGTGGCTAACGGCCCGCGCTAACGGCTGGGCAACGGCCCGCGCTAACGCCGTGCTAACGGCTCTGTGGCTAACGGCCCCGTGGCTAACGGCCCCGTGGCTAACGGCCCGTGGCTAACGGCCCCGCGGCTAACGGCCCCGCGGCTAACGGCCCCGCGGCTAACGGCCCCGCGGCTAACGGCTCCGTGGCTAACGGCCCCACGGCTAACGGCCCCACGGCTAACGGCCCCACGGCTAACGGCTCCGTGGCTAACGGCCCCGCGGCTAACGGCTCTGTGGCTAACGGCCTCGTAGGCTAACGGCTCTGTGGCTAACGGCCCCGCGGCTAACGGCTCTGTGGCTATCGGCTCTGTGGCTAACGGCTCTGTGGCTAACGGCCCCGTGGCTAACGGCCCCGTGGCTAACGGCTCTGTCAGGAAGCTCCGCCCCGGGCCTGATACGGCCCCGCAGCTAAACATCGCTTAGCAAAATGTTAATGTGGCTACGGCCCCCGGAACGGGCCCCAACGAAGCTAAGGACCCACCTAACGCCCCGCAACGCCACTAACACCACACAGCACACAGCCCACCAACGGCTCTGTGGCTAACGGCCCTGTGGCTATCGGCTCTGTGGCTAATGGTTCTGCGGCTAGCGGTCCTGTGGCTATCGGCTCTGTGGCTAACGGCTCTGTGGCTAACGGCCCCGTGGCTATCGGCTCTGTGGCTAATGGTTCTGCGGCTAGCGGTCCTGTGGCTATCGGCTCTGTGGCTAACGGCTCTGTGGCTAACGGCCCTGTGGCTATCGGCTCTGTGGCTAATGGTTCTGCGGCTAGCGGTCCTGTGGCTATCGGCTCTGTGGCTAATGGTTCTGCGGCTAGCGGTCCTGTGGCTATCGGCTCTGTGGCTAATGGTTCTGTGGCTATCGGCTCTGTGGCTAATGGTTCTGCGGCTAGCGGCCCTGTGGCTATCGGCTCTGTGGCTAATGGTTCTGCGGCTAGCGGTCCTGTGGCTATCGGCTCTGTGGCTAATGGTTCTGTGGCTAACGGCCCCGTGGCTATCGGCTCTGTGGCTAACGGCTCTGTGGCTAACGGCCCCACGGCTAACGGCTCTGTGGCTAACGGCTCTGTGGCTAACGGCCCCGCGGCTAACGGCCCCACGGCTAACGGCTCTGTGGCTAATGGTTCTGCGGCTAGTGGTCCTGTGGCTAACGGCTCTGCGCATGAGTCAGGAGAAGCTGCTCCCGCCCCGGGCCTGGATTACTCAGCGTCCCTCATCACATAAAATATACATCAGCTTCCAAAAGCAAATAATTTAATGTGGCACTCCGTCCCCGCGGACCTGGGCATAGAATATGCAAAGTGAATACACACATACACACTCACACACACACACACACATACACACACACACACACAGCCTCACACACCCAAGGCATTTTCCTTCCTGAGGAAATCTGTACTCAGACTCAATCTCGCTAAAACTGGGACTATGACGCCCGTACAGGTTGTTTTTTTTTTGGTGAGGGGATTTGTGGACATTCTCGGAAGTTCTCTGAAGTTGAGAACCTCAGCTAAACTCTGGTTAAGATTTATTAAATGATTAAATGTGTTAAAACCGCACACTGCAGGTTTCTCAGCAAGATCGTTTAAGAGCGTGTTCTCGATAAGTCATTTCAAAATGAGTTTGCTGGCAGGTTCAATAGACCGGGGATGCGAGACATGTAGCATCTGTCCTTAGCCATTCCCTTGTGATTGTGCATTTTTAATCATTATCAGACATCATTATCAGACATTACAGTTGTGTCAGCTTGCTTGCCATTATCAGGCCTCTGTAACTAATTAGTTTGCGTGTGGACATGGCAGGATCGTTATCTATTGGGAATACTTATTCTTATGGGTGTGATTGTTTTTCTGACACAAATTAAGTTGTGTCTACATCTTCATCCACAGCTTCCAAAATGCAAATGTGAAACTTGTGTGTCTTGTGCTTAGAATGGGGTTTCTAACGCATTTCATTTTATAGTTGGGCAGACGGGGGCGTTCCACTCTCGGGACAGTTCCTGAGTAGCAGGGCGCACCCCACCGAATTAGGGGGGGGGGGGGGGGTGGGCTACCTGTGACTGAGGAGTGCCTAGAGTAGTGATGACTTAAAGTTTATCAGGTCAGGAAATCATCACTTTCATTTTTAGTGTTGGTTTGCAATGTCCAGTCATTTGGCAAAGCTATGCAGCTAACTTACGGCTGGCTTATGATCCACAGTTCACTTGCTACCACCGTGTTTGCATAACATCACGGTCATATAGCCTACTGTACTATTCTATGAGGGACTCCATGAAGCCATACTGCCATTATAGCCGTGCATGAATTTTGAATTGCAGGCAGAAATCATTTTACATTTGAAAAAAAAAAAAAAAACACAAAATGGGCAAACTTTAAAATGTTCAGATGTTATGTGTGAATAATTTAGGGTGTTTTCCATATTCAGGGAGTGAGGCTTTTCATGTGCTGCATTTTTCATAGTTAGAGAGACCAGCTCAGAACATTTATTACATTCGCAGTCATACAGGATGACATTAGCGGGAGTAATGGCAGTAACCTTGGTAACCGCCTCTTGGGTTTGTTCTCATGCGGTGGGCCCTTGTCACGGATTTGCCACTCTTCTGGACGTCCAAGATGGCGCCACACCACCCATTCACCTTTCCCATTCACAAACGAGGCCCTTTGTAAAGGCTTTGCTTTGACTGACAGCTACAGAAAGACAGGGAGGAAAATCTCATTTCTCTGAACCATTTCACAGCGATACAGCCCTCCTGGCAATCCAGCTCTAATCGGAATGCTCAGTCATGAGAAGAGAGACAGACAGTAGGATTATGTTCAAACGCTCCACCGCTCACCTTCACTTTAAATAAAGAAAGCAAGCATGTACTGTACCTCTGTATTTCCTTCTGAACAATATTTCTCTGGCAGCTACTAAAATCCTAATGTTCTGTAAGAAAGCTTGCATTGTGCTAACACAGAACCTCGCCTCACCATGCTGCTACATGTTAATTAGCATGCATCATGCTAACAGCACAGGCTCTCACCTCTCTGCTCTGCTACGTGCTAATTAGCATGCATCGTGTTAACAGCACAGGCTCTCACCTCTCTGCTCTGCTACGTGCTAATTAGCATGCATCGTGCTAACAGCACAGGCTCTCACCTCTCTGCTCTGCTACGTGCTAATTAGCATGCATCTGCAAACCCACAGGCCTCACCTCTCTGCTCTGCTATGTGCTAATTAGCATGCATCATGCTAACAGCACAGGCTCTCACCTCTCTGCTCTGCTACGTGCTAATTAGCATGCATCGTGCTAACACAGGCCCTCACCTCACCGTTCTGCTACGTGCTCATTAGCATTCCTCGTGCTAACTGCACAGGCCCTCGCCTCACCGCTATGCTAAGTACTAATTAGCATGCACTGTGCTAGCAGCTCAGCCCCTCGCCTCACCACTATACTACATGGTAATTAGCATGCATCGTGTTAACAGCACAGGCCCTTGCCTCACTGTGCTGCTACGTGCTAATTAGCATGCATCCCGCAGCACTGCTCAAGTTTCTGCTTGTACCAGATCCATCTCTTCGGCCTCGGAGATCAGAGCGGCGCTAATTTCTCTGTGAGCCAGCGGTGGACACGTGCAGAGAGCGGCGTGAATCGGCACGGCAACGCGAGCGCTTTTTAATCCCACCGAAGGCTCAGGAGAATGCTCTGGGCCAATCAGGCGGCGTCACGGCAAAGGTCACCGCCGGAGGGACGCACATCAATTATGAGTGCGCTACGTTAGCGCTGGAGACGCGGGGCTCCTTCCTGCTTCAGGCATCTGCCACTCTGTTAATTTCACATTTTAGAAGGATGCAACAAATGCATGTGTATGTGCGTGTGTGTGTGTGTGTACGCGTGTCTGTGCATATGTGGTTGTGTATGCATAGGTATGGGTGCTGGTGTAGGGTGTGGTCTGGCATATGCTGAGGGCATGCATATGGTGGTGTTGGTAGATGTGTTGTGCTGTCTGTATGTTCAGCCTCTGTTGTGTGTTGTAGATGTTCTGTCATATGTTTATGTGATGCATATGTGTGTGTGTGTGTGTTGTGTAGATGTGTCTGTGCATATGTCTGTATGTGTATGCATATGGTGTGTGTGTGTGTTGTGTAGATGTGTCTGTTTATGCATGTGGTGTGTGTGTGTTGTGAAGATGTGTCTGTGCATATGTGTGTATGTGTATGCATATGGTGCGTGTGTGTGTGTACACGTGTCTGTGCATATGTGTGTATGTGTGTGCATATGGTGTGTGTGTGTTGTGTAGATGTGTCTGTGCATATGTCTGTATGTGTATGCATATGGTGTGTGTGTTGTGTAGATGTGTCTGTGCATATGTGTGTATGTGTATGCATATGGTGTGTGTTGTGTAGATGTGTTTGTGCATATGTCTGTATGTGTATGCATATGGTGTGTGTGTGTGTTGTGTAGATGTGTCTGTGCATATGTCTGTATGTGTATGCATATGGTGTGTGTGTTGTGTAGATGTGTCTGTGCATATGTCTGTATGTGTATGCATATGGTGTGATTCATTTTTACACTAACCAGCATTCAGGCCTTGCCTTAGTGCATGGTAACCAGGGTAACCAGCCCTTTTTCTGGAGATCTACAGGCCTGGGGCTGGTTACCCCTGCCTTAAGGTACACGGGGTACTGTGGCTTCTACTGATCCATCTGATTGGGCTTTTTGTTTACAAACCTGGCCTGCCACTGAAACCCAGTTTAGACGGTGCATGGTCTTTCCAGGTGCTTCACAGCTGGCTAATTGAAAGTCATAATAATCAGTGGAACAGGCTGTATAATGTTCCTGTAACTAGGGTATGAATATTGATGTGTTTGCTACAAAAACACAACCGCCAATCTCTATAGTTAAGACAAAATTGAACATGAATAATGAATGAATGATCCAAGCAATAATTTTGGTAGATTTATGTGATGTCGCCTGCGAACAGAGACAGTAGTCCCAGGAGAAGAATTGCTATTTATTTACCAGTCATGTATCCATGTTGCCTGTGACCAGAATTTTGATTAACTATAGTGATGTCATCTGTCACGGAGGAATAAATTAGCCAATCAGATAAGGCCAAATTTTCAACAGCTTTTGCCTGCGGGAATGAGTTGGTATGAAGGACCTCTGCTTTGGTGAGAGCTGGAGGGAATGCTGAGCTTAGGCAAGACGGGCCCAGCTCTGCTGGAGCAGTGGGCAGTAACCTGGAGACAACGTTCAGTAAACCTCACTGCTCGGGCTCGTGTGGTGGACGTGCTTGACCAGTTAGCGTACAACACCACGGCGCTGTATCTCTAAACAGGTTAACAGTGATGTGAGAAGCTACTTTCTCTGGTGCATGAACCACCTGGCCTGTAATATACTGTAACTCAGGAGAGAGAGGAACTGTCCTCCTGACAACGGTTCAGACAGCAGAGTTGATTGGTTCTGAAAATGGACTCGTTCAGCTGTTATAGTAGCTTCTCAACAGGAACATAAGCAGCTGAACCTAAACAGCTCCGGAAAACCTCTCCAGAAACACTTCAGAGAGTTTAAAATGGCTTCAGCTGGCAGGTGAGCCGTGGGGGGGGGGAAGGGGCGTGGGGGGCTGCGGCAGGAGCACTTGAGTTTCAGGAGGAATAACCAGCCGTGATTTGCGACTCCGTTTCAGAATTAACGACGCTTTCTGCAGGCTGCCGTGTGCACACCGCGGAAGCGGGAGAACGAGGGCGATATAAACACCACAGAGACTCCGCCATAAAGCAGAGCGGCGCAGACCCTCTGCCACACAGACGCAGTGCATTATGGGAAACGTATGGTGCAACACGCTGGCGCTCACAGAGGAAGCGTTGGGGGAAGCGGGGGGGGGGGTTGCCATGACGTCCAGCTGGAACAGATGGAGAGGCGGGGCCACGGGGGACGAGCGCATCGGCAGTGCCACATCTGTCCTTACCCATGGTGCACTGCTGTTGCCTTGTGCTCTTGTTACACGAGGGAAAATTAGGAATCGTGTCACATAAGCAAACCCTGCTGGTCTTCCAGAGGGCGAGGCCCTGGACGGTTAATCATCAAGCATATCCAGGAGATTAAATGAGCATGTGCAAGGAACAGGTGAGTAATGGGTGGGCTAGTTTATCCAGGTGAGTGATACTTGTCGTTTACCCAAGTGGTCAGGTGATTTAGTCTGGTCAGGTCAGTTTATCTGGGTGTTGTGGTGAGTGGAGGAATACCAGGTCAGAAGTTGAGTCAGTTTGTGCAGGTAATTAGGCTATCCCAGTGATAGGTAGCACGGAAGACTTATTTACAACTGCTCAACGGGAGAGGTGTAAAAGTGAAATGATTTCACTTTCAGGGAAACTAATCATAGTGTGTGCAGCCATCTAGTACACGATTCTCTCAGTAAAATCCTCAGTGTTACACCAGCTCTGGCCTTTTACTCTAATAAAAAAATGAATTTCTTTTGGACTCCTATAAACTCTGTGAGTGTTAAATAAGCCTCACATGTTACTGTGTACCCCTGTACACAATGCTTATTCAGATTACAGGGAGTTTGGACATGAGTACCAGATTATTTTTGGTTATCACCCTTGGTGCTGTCACTGGTGCTGTTTTCCCAGTCGAGCTGACCAAAGTCGAGCCAAGTCCAGGACACAGTCTGGCAAGTTCTCTTTCCTGTTTTCGAAAAAGCTTTATGTTTCGTATTTGCATGAGGTGACAGGAGACTGTCTGCTCGCATTTTGTGTGAGTGAAGAGAGGGGCAGTGTGATTTTACGGAACGGAGGGCGGCAGTGTAGCACAGTGGGTAAGGAGCTGGGCTTGTAACCGAAAGGTCGCAGGTTCGATTCCCGGGTAAGGACACTGCCATTGTACCCTTGAGCAAGGTACTTAACCGAAATTGCTTCAGTATATATCCAGCTATATAAAGGGATACAATGTAAAAATGCTATGTAAAAAGTTGTGTAAGTCGCTCTGGATAAGAGCGTCTGCTAAATGCCTGTAATGTAATGTAATGTAACCTCCTCAGTGAGAAAACAGAGGTCATCAGGGTGACCTGTTTAAGAGGTGACATTTCTTATAAACACACAGATGTGTGTATACAGTAAAATATTCTCTTTTCACCTCTTGCAGAGTTTAAACTAATAAATTCTACTGTATCAGAGTAAAATATCTCTCAGTCTCACGATAGAATCGACTTTGGAGTTATTTACAAACTCTTTGTTGAGCGTAGGACGGAGAATGTCAGGCAAACGGCTCCCAGAAATGGATTCATATCCTCGGCTCGGAAGCTCGTCCGGTGAGCAGTCCTACCTCATTCAGAACATTATTCCTCAAACCCGAAGGCGATATGCAAATGAAGACGTCTGCCGCAGGAAGTGCGCAGGGATAATCATCGCTGGCGAGCGCAGAGAGGGAAGGCGGACGTGCGCGGGGATAATCATCGCTGGCGAGCGCAGAGGAGGAAGGCGGACGTGCGCGGGGATAATCATCGCTGGCGAGCGCAGAGGAGGAAGGCGGACGTGCGCGGGGATAATCATCGCTGGCGAGCGCAGAGGAGGAAGGCGGACGTGTGCGTCTGTTTGTGATGTTTTTTGGGCCTCTGCGTGTTTCCTCGCGGATGAAAACAGACGATAACGAGGCGATGCCGTGGGCGCAGACTGGCGATACGGTCCGCTCGCTCGTTTTGTTCGTTCATTTATTAATTCGTTTGTTTGTTCATTTGTTTGTTTATTCATTGATTTGTTTGTTTGTTTGTTTCGCTCCTTGTCGAGTGCAGACGTCCTTCTGAGAAGTTTGCTTCTTTCTGGAATAAGTAAGCGTCTGCCCTCAGTAAGCCAGGCCACAGTTCAGGAAGGGAGGTCTTCATCAGATAAGATAAGATAATGGACCCCTCTTCTCAACTGCCCATCCCAGGTGCCCCCCTCCTCCCCCAACTGCCCCCCCCCAAACCACACAAGCGCCCCGCCTGACACACCTTTGCTGTGCTGAGCTGAGTTCATTAGGCGCGTGAGGAGACGATGTGTGTGTGTTAAATAAGTGGGCTGAGTGAATTAGCATATATATCACACACACGAGAGAACCAGAACGCTGCAGGCCCCGGGCTCTTCCTCAGCTCGTACCGCATTCATCAGGGTCTCCTGCGATTACTGAACCCAACCCGGACAGAATCTTCGTCTGGCTTCAACATTACAATGGTACAGAAGTTCCCTTCTCCCCCCGTGTGTTTTTCAAGGTGACTTATTACTGGATTGGTATTTCCTGTTGAATTTTATTTATTTATTTATTTATTTATTTATTTATTTATTTATTTATTTATTTATTTATTTATTTATTTATTTATTTATTTAATTGATTATTTAATTATTTATGTATTTACATAGTATTTTGATGGCAGCTGCGATATTTTGCCGGTGTACTGCGTAGCTGCAGATTCAAATGAAATATGTTTTCCTGACTGTCTGCGTGACAGATTGCCCAGATGACATGCTTATCGCTATGGGTAATAAAATATGATTTACGACACGTCAGCTCCTCTGACAAAAATGCACCCGAGGTATTAAAAATGCCATTTTCCTACCTGCGCAGTGACATCACTCTCACCTGTTCTATCAGCCTTACTGAACACACTTAGGTTCATATGGGAGGGGGGAGATGGGAGGGAGAGGGGGGGGGGGGAGACGGGGGGGGGGGGGGGGTCTGATATGGAAGTTTGTACGACTCTCTTGTGATGATTATTCTTGAATCAAAGAAAATGAATGATTATATTGCTTCCCCCAAATTATACAAAAATTAAAATGTACACAAACTGATTAGCAAAATGCTTTTTAAATAAGGATAATATGGTAGAACTGCAAAATGTAAAATATGATGTGACAGAAGCTCTAGGAAATTATAGCCAGTTTTACAGGTTATGGGAGCCAATAACCGTGAAAGTGGCTTTAATGGATTTGTGCGTATAGCACAGTGCCGACACTGTTTTCTGATCAGCTGGATGATTTTTCATTTTCTGCTTTGCATGGAATATTACAAAGTATTAAATGAAAAATGCAGGAAGCCAGAGTGTAATTAGAACCCTGATTGCGTTTATATTTCACTTTAATGAAAACTATGAAAAGCAAAGGACATGTGACTGGAGAGAGAGAGGGAGAGAGACAGACAGAGTGAGAGAGAGAGAGAGAGAGGGAGAGAGACAGACAGACAGAGTGAGAGAGAGAGAGAGCGAGAAAGAGAGAGAGAGAGATACCTGTGTCTATGTGCAGCTGCTTGCTATTTATATCCTTTTGATAAAAATAAAAATGGCAGGTCTTTAGGTCCCTAAGAACCCAGGCCTGAGAGGGTTTCTAATGTCTTATTTTATTACATAACCAACATAATGCCAAAGATCCAAAATAAACGCATTTGGCCAACCATTTATTTTTGAAGTTAAAATTCAATCCAGAATGTGCACTGGATTGTCCCTGCCTTTCTCTGAGATCTATCCCAAGCAGGCCAGCTTCTCTCCGCCCCAGTCTAACTCAGTGCTGACTGCGGGGAAAGGTGAAGAGGAGAGCGTGCTCGTCTCCGGTGTGCCGCCATTATGGCTCTTCACCGGGGCCCAGTTACCGCGGCCCGCTCAGGGTCCCGAGCCCTTTCTGCCCCCGCCGACTGCATTTCAGTTAAAAGCAGCCTCGGAACCCTGTGCAGCCGACTGTTTCTTTTCAAACCGCATTCTGGCTCATTCGTTTCCCAGCCTGTCACACCGGATCAGCGCGTCACCCGATCTGACGCTCCGTAGCCTTGCGTCTGAATGTGTGTGTGCGCGCTTCACTGCTAGGCTAATTAGCCTCCCGCAGCCGAGAAGCTACAGCTACCCGCCGCACGCTGTACGCCCCGGCTGTGAATAGAGCCGCAGCGTGCCGTTAATGAGCGCTGGCGGCAGGCATTTAGGCAGGTATGGGAGCAACATAGCTCAGGAGGTAAGAGCGGTTATCTAGCAGTCGGAGGGTTGCCAGTTCGATCCCCTGCCCTGGGCGTGTCGAAGTGTCCCTGAGCAAGACACCTAACCCCTAATTGCTCTGGTGAATGCGAGGCATCAATTGTAAAGCGCTTTGGATAAAAGCGCTATATAAATGCAGTCCATTTACCATTTAGGTATGAAAAAGCCCAGTATGGGCGATAGGGCTGCTCTTCCCTGGTGAGTATGAAAAAGCCCAGTATGGGCGATAGGCTGTTCTCGGTATGAAAGCCAGTGGGCGACTGCGTCTGTAGTATGAAAAAGGCCAGTATGGGCGATAGGGCTGCTTCCCTGGTGAGTATGAAAAGCCCAGTATGGGCGATAGGGCTGCTCTTCCCTGGTGAGTATGAAAAAGTCCAGTATGGGCGATAGGGCTGCTCTTCCCTGGTGAGTATGAAAAGGCCCAGTATGGGCGATAGGGCTGCTCTTCCCTGGTGAGTATGAAAAAGCCCAGTATGGGCGATAGGGCTGCTCTTCCCTGGTGAGTATGAAAAAGCCCAGTATGGGCGATAGGGCTGCTCTTCCCTGGTGAGTATGAAAAAGCCCAGTATGGGCGATAGGGCTGCTCTTCCCTGGTGAGTATGAAAAAGCCCAGTATGGGCGATAGGGCTGCTCTTCCCTGGTGAGTATGAAAAAGCCCAGTATGGGCGATAGGGCTGCTCTTCCCTGGTGAGTATGAAAAAGCCCAGTATGGGCGATAGGGCAGCTCTTCCCTGGTGAGTATGAAAAAGTCCAGTATGGGCGATAGGGCTGCTTTCCCTGATGAAAGCAGGAGCCGTCTTTGCGTTTGAGTAAACGAGCTCTGACCCCCGTGTACAGCTTCAGGAAGCCTGCAGCCACATTAGACATGCTTCATGCAACAGCCTTATTAATTACATCAGCTAACGGACTACGGTTCACATGGAGAGAGGGAGAGAGAGAGGGAGGGAGGGAGGGAGAGAGAGACCGAGAGAGGGAGGGAGGGAGGGAGATGGACAGAGTGAGAAAGAGACCAAGAGAGGGAGAAAGACAGAGAAAAAGAGACAGAAAGGGAGAGAGACTGAGAGAGGCAGGGAAGGAGAATGGAAAGAGAGAGACAGGGAGGGAGAGGGACAGAGGGAGATATGGACACAGAGGGAGAGATAGAGAGAGAGAGAAGCTGCTGCAAGCCCATAAAGTTTATGATGCCAGAAGCCATAATATTAGAGAAAGAAATTTGAAACATCTGTCAAATAACAGTGTAAAAAAATGAGCATTATTTATTTTTACATGAGACAGAGAAGTGGGGTTGGAGGATGGGGCACTTGTATTTCTGAATCCACCACTAAGTGAGTTTTCTGAATATTTTGAGATGCTGTTGTATTGCGTATAAAACCCTTGTAATGGCAAATCTGAACAGTTCTGGACGCTCACAGCTTTTAAATGTCATGGCTATCGCCCTGATTTCAAATGTTGTGTTCTTTTTTAACACCACCCACACGAGGAGGATGATTTAAAAAAAAGTGTATGTGTAACTTTTAATATTTCAAAATATCGCCTAGAGCCCTGTTATTCTTGGCTCTCATAATGTAAAAACAGTTGCCGCAAAATCAGTAACATGAGGGAGACTAACAAGATGAGGGAGCAGCGTGTTTGTTCAGATATATTTCTTAACCTCAGTCACGCCAGAGACGGCGACGGCCCTGTCTTTCATGAGCTGGGTCGTCGGGAAAAGAACACAACATGGATGCTTCTGTGCCCGAGGGCTTCAGAGGGGTGGTGGGGACAGGACAATCAGGACAATCACAAACCAGGATGAGTCACTTCCTGTAAAATAGGTACTTCTGCCACTTGTACCTACGTATACTCCAACCTTCATGTTTCCATGGCAATTCACTATGCAGTAAAATAACCTGTATAATTTATGGCTGCATGTGCTTTTTACTGGAAATACTATTGGATATAATTTAGAAAAAAAAAATATATATATATAAATCTACAGGAGCATCTCACCTGAATTCTTGAATTCTATCTGGAAGCCCACTCTCCAGACTCATGCCCAGTATATTGTTTTAAGCCCATTCAGTGGCTCTGTACCCAGTGGCTCTGTACCCAGTGGCTCTGTGGCCAGTGGCTCTGTACCCAGTGGCTCTGTGGCCAGTGGCTCTGTGGCCAGCGGCTCTGTACCCAGTGGCTCTGTACCCAGTGGCTCTGTGCCTCTGTACCCAGTGGCTCTGTATCCAGTGGCTCTGTACCCAGTGGCTCTGTGGCCAGTGGCTCTGTACCCAGTGGCTCTGTGCCTCTGTACCCAGTGGCTCTGTGGCCAGCGGCTCTGTACCCAGTGGCTCTGTGCCTCTGTACCCAGTGGCTCTGTATCCAGTGGCTCTGTACCCAGTGGCTCTGTGGCCAGTGGCTCTGTACCCAGTGGCTCTGTGCCTCTGTACCCAGTGGCTCTGTGGCCGGTGGTGCTCCTGCAGTCTGTCTGTCCGTGGCCAGAGGCTCAGTAACGTTTCTCCACACGCAGCTCTACAGCTACAGCAGACTCCCCCAGGCCTTCGCTAATTTACTGCGATCTGGAAAAAGAGGGCACCGGGAACTACGAGACTAATTGGATCAAGGTTCGTTAGGTTGCCTGGGGGATTAATCGCATGCTCACCTCCTGCTTTCCCCAAGAACCGCTGGGCCCAGTTCGCCTCTGAGCTCCGAGTCCATTTCCTGACTCTTCACAATGACCCAATTACAACCAAACGGGCCTTTACTGACCATGCCCAGAGTGGGCACCTGTCACGCTGCTTGATAGTACACTTGATAGTTTGCTTGATAGTATGCCTGATAGTACACTTGATAGTTTGCTTGATAGTGTGCTTGTCACTTTCTCTTTAGTGCAGACTGGCTGTTGCTGGAATCTCTCTGGGATCCAATGCAGGCTTAATTACAGCCCGGTCCAGTCAGTTATAAAGCGAACGCACACTAATGACTGCATTAGGGAAGCAGAAACGAGCCCCGAGACCTCGTGTGTGTTCCTCTGCACTTTCACTTTCACTAAAAGTTTACTTCTGTTCTCAGACAAAAGCATTTCCAACTATAAATCAATTTTTGTATTGTTACTATGATTGTAGTTACCACTGCGTTTTGGCAATATGTATTTTGAAATCTGTCATGCCAATAAAGAATTTAAATTTGAGAGAGAGAGTGAGTGTGAGAGTCTGAGAGAGCGAGAGAGAGACTGAGAGGGAGAAAGAGAGAGAGTGAAAGACAGGAAGAGGGCGACAGAAAGAGAACGGGAAAGTGAGAGAGAGGAAACTCATAAAGTAAAATAAATATTTGCTGTTTCTAAATGGCGTTTTCTTCAAATGTTCTACTGGGGCTGAGGTATCAGACAGCCAATATTAATTCCCAGAATGATGTGCAATGCCTACCAGCCCTAATTTAATGTGTCATTACTTATTTGGTTTGGGGGGGGCAGGTTCAGTTTAATATTGCAATATGAAATTCAGGTGGAGAGGAAGCACTTTTTCATGCACCAAGAATGTATTTCACTGAGAAAAATGAAACACACACACACACACACACACACACACACACACTCACACTCACACACACACACACTCACATCGCTCTAAAGTGCCTGTGAATGACAGCTAATTAGCTGGATTCCAACAGGAAATGAACTCAACAGCTGTTGCGTTTGTGGAACTGACAGTAACTGCCTGATCGTGTACAGCAGTACAGGAGAGCTCGGAGTTCAAACACACATTAAGCCCAGTCTAAACCATGCAGTAAAGCCCAGTCTAAACCACACATTAAAGAGCAGTCTAAACCACACATTAAAGAGCAGTCTAAACTTCACAGTGAAGCCCAGTCTAAACCACACATTAAAGAGCAGTCTAAACCACACATTAAAGAGCAGTCTAAACTTCACAGTGAAGCCCAGTCTAAACCACACAGTAAAGAGCAGTCTAACCCACACATTAAGCCCAGTCTAAACCACACAGTAAAGAGCAGTCTAACCCACACATTAAGCCCAGTCTAAACCACACAGTAAAACCCATTCTAAACCTCATCATCTAATGGTCATTGGTAATCAGGACCATGGCCAGAACTGCTCCAGCTGCACACACAGCTGAGGGTAATTGGTAATCAGCACCATGGACAGCTCCAGTCACACATGCACTGCTAAGGGTGATTGATAAGGGTGATCAAAGTTGTACTTTTCTACTTTCACCTTTGCATTAGTGTTTCCAGCCTCTTTCAGCCATATTGTCACTGATTTCTCATTGACTTGCGGGATTGAAAAGTAATTTGTCGTCCTGTATTTTCCCCCCAGTCCCCCTGCAACACTGTAGACATTAAAAACACGGTTAAAGTTGTCATCTGAGACATTCCTCAGAAACAGGCGGTTACCTTGGTGATTTGTTTGTAAGAAGCCCGTTAGCAGGTTTCCAGAAGAGAATATTTTGTGGGCTGGGGCTTTTATTTTGGCTGTGCAGCATGGCTGGGGCTTTTATTTTGGCTGTGCAGCATGGCTGGGGCTTTTATTTTGGCAGTGCAGCATGGTGGGGCTTTTATTTTGGCTGTGCATCATGGTGGGGCTTTTATTTTGGCAGTGCAGCATGGTGGGGCTTTTATTTTGGCTGTGCATCATGGTGGGGCTTTTATTTTGGCTGTGCATCATGGCTGGGGCTTTTATTTTGGCTGTGCAGCATTGCTGGGGCTTTTATTTTGTCTGTGCATCATGGCTGGGGCTTTTATTTTGGTTGTGCAGCATGGTGGGGCTTTTATTTTGGCTGTGCAGCGTGGCTGGGGCTTTTATTTTGGTTGTGCAGCATGGTGGGGCTTTTATTTTGGCTGTGCAGCATGGCTGGGGCTTTTATTTTGGCTGTGCAGCATGGCTGGGGCTTTTATTTTGGCTGTGGCTTTGTCGTCTTTGGCTGACTGATGGCATCACTTTGGGATTTAGGAATCGGCCGGAAGCACTGATTCGGTCCCGCAGAAGGGAGTAAAACGGCCTCTGGCCTGCTCGCTTCCTCTGGTCTCTCTCAGTCTGTCCAAACCTGTCACTCTGCCGCAGACCCTCATGTGCAGTCCATGCATCCCCCGCTCGTATGTGACTCACACCTCGTCTGTTTGGGGATGATTATAAATATGCACCCAGCACCTGAGTGCGTCGAACACGTCACTGATTAACTGAGCACCAGGGAGTCGAGTCGAGTCCAGCAGCAATCCCTTTACCAAAGAAAACGGGGACGTTCGCTTGTGTGCTGAAATTCTGCGAGTTCCTGCTGGATGTGTTGTGTGTGAGCATGTACGGCCTGCCGGGCCCTGTTTGCTGAATGCAGCGGGTCAGAACAGTTGGGTTTGTGCAGACTGTGGGGCGTCGCTGTGGAGTGAACGGGCTCGCGAGCCACGATCCGCATCAGTGCAGCCGCCATCCCAACGCGGCGTGGCGCGGCGCGGCGGGAAACGCCATGGTTACCGCTGATGCGTGTCGTGTCTCCGAGCCCCTCGCTGCCAGCCTCGGGGCGGACCAACAGGGGACTGGAATCCCAGAATGCATTTCACTGCGCACTGCAATCTGTGGCTGAATCAATTTGAAGAGAGCTCATGCATGCCCAGAAGGGGCTGTGAGTTAAAAAAAAAACATTTAATCCTTGATGTAGTTGGAAGTATTGAATCAGAGTTGATTTGACATTGAAAGTTTCGCAGTGTTTATCTTAAAATATTCTTGATACCTCGAAAATCCTTGCGGAAGGTTTGGAGTTCGTTTTTAAATAATGATATAATACCGTACATCTCTGCCATAAACACAGCCCTCTCTCTTAAAGAGGCCGTCCCTGCGGATGATGTTTCTTGCCAAGCTGAAGCAGATCTGTGAGCTCTTTATAGGAGGCCAGCCGTGTGCCGTGTGGGTCTGCTCTGAGTTCTGAGCAGCAGGATGTTTTAGGACCCGTGGGGTGTAGTCTGAGTCTGAGTGAGCCATTCTGGCTGGGTGTAAGAGTGTGTAATCTCTTCTGCGGCAGCCTCCTCCAATCACAGTCAGCGTACCTCAGGGGTGTAATCTCTTCTGCAGCAGGCTCCTCCAATCACAGTCAGCCTACCTCAGGGGTGTAATCAGTCTGCGGCAGGCTCCTCCAATCACAGTCAGCCTACCTCAGGGGTGTAATCGCTTCTGCAGCAGGCTCCTCCAATCACAGTCAGCCTACCTCAGGGGTGTAATCTCTTCTGCAGTAGGCTCCTCCAATCACAGTCAGCCTACCTCAGGGGCGTAATCAGTCTGCGGCAGGCTCCTCCAATCATAGTCAGCCTACCTCAGGGGTGTAATCGCTTCTGCGTCAGCCTCCTCCAATCACAGTCAGCCTACCTCAGGGGTGTAATCAGTCTGCGGCAGGCTCCTCCAATCACGGTCAGCGTACCTCGGGTGTAATCAGTCTGTGGCAGCCTCCTCCAATCACAGTGAGCGTACCTCAGTGGTATATGTGATTAAGTTTTGCCATCCTGCCTGAAAGGCATTCACACTAAATTAAAAGCTTACCAAATGGCTCAGTTTACTGCATTATTTTGCCAGTACATGACGGTAAATTCAGTTTAGAGGCCAGTGTTTCAGGATTAGCATTTCAATACTGTATGTAGGTTATATTTATAGTTTAGGTACTAAGCTGGATAGGTGATTTACAATGAGGGTATTGGTTGATGAATTACTATACTACCAAAAATTAGCAAATGTAATGTAATTCAAAATTAAAACTTAAATTCCACAAATTCTCTCTTACACTGCATCGTGGTTGCTACTGTTCAAATAGTCAAACAGTCAAGTAATGATTTACAACTGAGCGACTTACACACAACCTTTTTTAATATACACATTGTGTGTGCCTAAAATATTCCTTGTAAAATATTCTGCTCAGTAGAGAAAATTATTTGAATAGATGAAAGATTTAAGAGGAGCTTTGAACGCAACCAGACTGCCATCCGCTGTTGTCATGCAGGGCATTATCAGTTACGTGCCAAAATGACAGCTAATCCACTTTAATTCACAGCGAACAGCTGGGTTTTGGGAGGGCTGATTTTAGACAGTGCAGTTGGTGGCTCCTGCTCCCAGATAAATGAACTGTTCTATCTCATTCTCATTAATTATAAAAACTCAAATTAACACCGAAGGCAAATGCAATTCATGTTCCGGCTACGCTTCGCAGACAGCTAAACTCGTACGTTCTCAGGTCACTTGTCAGATTGCCATTTGTGCCGAGTCTGTGTGTGAAGAATAGTGTCTTTTGTCATTAATTATTCGCTCTCCTAAAACGAGCGTTCACCCTGCAGGAGAACGTCTCTCTGAGCTCGTAGCTCAGCTGCTGAAGGCTGCCATTTTATCTGCCATGTGTCTGGCCGCTCATGTCCCGGAGATTCACATCGCACTGTGACACCCATACGCAGGAAATTAATAATGTATTCATCCTGGAATTATGGGTGCTGATCAGATATGCCTGAACATCTCTTTGAGAGTGTTAAGTTCCATTCCCCATAACTCCCCTGGCTAAGCATATTTTTATATTGTGTGTGTGTGCGTGGTTGTGTGTGTGGTGTGAGTGTGTTGTGTGTGTGGTGTGTGTGTGTGTGTGTGTGTGTGTGTGTGTGTGTGGTGTGTGGTTTGGTGTGTGTGTGTGTGGGTGCGTGCGTGTGTGCATGTGTGTGTGTGAGTGTGTGTGTGTGTGTGTGCGTGTGAGTGTGTGTGTGTGTTTGAGTGTGTGTGTGTGGGTGCGTGCGTGTGTGCATGTGTGTGTGTGAGAGTGTGTGTGTGCGTGCGTGTGTGCGTGAGTGAGAGTGTGTGTGTGCGTGCGTGCGTGCGTACGTGTGTGTGTGTGTGTGTGAGAGTGTGTGTGAGTGTGTGTAATCTCCTGACATTTTCACTGCAGTGAGTCAGGCAGCCAGGGCCGCAGTAACTCAGCCACAGAACAGAGCAGTTAGGAGTTATTCTACAGCATGATTACAATGGAGGGGAAAGTATATGACGCAATAACCCCCCCCGCTTTTCTCTCCCTCTCTCTTTCTCTTTTCTCACTCCTTGTCCCCCTCTCTCTCTCTCTTCCCATTGTCCTGTTAATCTCATGCATTTCAGCCTTCCCAAGCCTTTAACAGAATATACAATTTTCAAGCAATTTAAATTGCACTGCAAAATGTTCTCATAATAAGATTCTATGGGTTTTTCTGGGTTCCAAATGAATCATTTAAATACGTTATTGCTTATTTTGACTACATCATTTCATTTGTGCGCTGCAGTTGAGTTGCAAGCCCTCCGATGAGACTGGCACTTACCTGTACTGTAGTACTATGTACCTACTGACCCTGCAGTTAGCTACAGTTAGCTCTCACCCTGCAGTTAGCTTAGCACTGACCCTGCAGTTAGCCCTCACCCTGCAGTTAGCTTAGCACTGACCCTGCAGTTAGCCACAGTTAGCCCTCACCCTGCAGTTAGCTTAGCACTGACCCTGCAGTTACCCCTGACCCTGCAGTTAGCTTAGCACTGACCCTGCAGTTAGCCACAGTTAGCCCTCACCCTGCAGTTAGCTTAGCACTGACCCTGCAGTTAGCCACAGTTAGCCCTCACCCTGCAGTTAGCTTAGCACTGACCCTGCAGTTAGCCACAGTTAGCCCTCACCCTGCAGTTAGCTTAGCACTGACCCTGCAGTTAGCAACAGTAAGCCCTAACCCTGCTGTTAGCTTAGCCCTGACCCTGCTGTTAGCTTAGCTCTGACCCTGCAGTTACCCCTGACCCTGCAGTTAGCTTAGCACGGACCCTGCAGTTAGCTACAGTAAGCCCTAACCCTGCTGTTAGCTTAGCACTTACCCTGCAGTTACCCCTGACCCTGCAGTTAGCTTAGCACTGACCCTGCAGTTAGCTGCAGTTAGCCCTGACCCTGCTGTTAGCTTAGCCCTGACCCTACAGTTACCACTGACCCTGCAGTTAGCTGCAGTTAGCCCTGACCCTGCTGTTAGCTTAGCCCTGACCCTACAGTTACCACTGACCCTGCAGTTAGCTTAGCACTGACTCTGCAGTTAGCTACAGTTAGCCCTGACCCTGCTGTTAGCTTAGCCCTGACCCTGCAGTTACCACTGACCCTGCAGTTAGCTACAGTAAGCCCTAACCCTGCTGTTAGCATAGCCCTGATCCTATCGTTAGCTTAGCCCACTCACATACCCATACAATTTAGAGTCTCCAAATCACCCACCTGCATGTCTTTGAACTGTGGGAGGAGACCGGAGTACTCGGAGGAAACCCACGCGAACACGGGGAGAACATGCAAACTCCACACAGAAAGGCCCCAAGCCGAGATTCGAACCCACAACCATATTGCTGTGAAACGACAGTGCTTTTCATTTCAGCCCTAATCTGGCACACCTCATTGTACTCATAAGCAGCTCAATGAGATCTCTAGCTGTTGAATGTGGTGCACTTTGACATATACAAACACACACACACACAATGTGCTCACTGGGTGTGCTGGACAGTTAACCTCTATTTGAAGGAACAATTTATGGTGCGGATACAGGATTGGATTCCAATCCATCTTGATTAACATACAGAGAGCCCGTATTGCTTTACTAGGCCATTTACAATCTCTGAGATTTCATCGTTATTTATAATGGGTAAAATGAACTCCCTCTGTGATAGGAGAGCCATGACGTGCTCCAGGTTAAACAGCACAATCATGTTACTGCATAATTTCAAAAGAAAAATGAAGTACATGTAATAGGAAAATCCAAAAAATCTGATGCAGGTGCCCGAGTTTATGCCTCTTGTCTCACGTGCTCCGGTTCATCGCCATAAATCAACGATAAATCAATCAATGTGCTGCGAGAGATGGCATTGAGTCTTCTGTCCGATACACACTGTACATGCCAGTCCACTGACCAATAAATCAAATCCAATTTGATTACACAGGGCCTGCATTATGTGGAAAACCTATTTTACATGGAGAGAGTGGGGAGTTGATATAAAAGGCAATCAGTCAAGCCGGATATATGCCATAATGATGTATGGTTTTATCATCAGCTGAAAGAGCACTCAATAAGGTCGAGCTAATGGAAGGCTTACACGTGTTTGGCATCTCGCCCGCACGGGCACACAGTGCGTTTCCACCGTGAGTGACTTCCTGCACGCTGTGCGTTTCACCGTGAGTGACTTCCTGCACGCTGTGCGTTTCCACTGTGAGTGACTTCCTGCACGCTGTGCGTTTCCACTGTGAGTGACTTCCTGCACGCTGTGCGTTTCCACCGTGAGTGACTTCCTGCACGCGGTGCGTTTCCACCGCGAGTGACTTCCTGCACGCTGTGCGTTTTCACCGTGAGTGACTTCCTGCACGCAGTGCGTTTCACCGTGAGTGACTTCCTGCACGCTGTGCGTTTTCACCGTGAGTGACTTCCTGCACGCAGTGCGTTTTCACCGTGAGTGACTTCCTGCACGCAGTGCGTTTTCACCGTGAGTGACTTCCTGCACGCAGTGCGTTTTCACCGTGAGTGACTTCCTGCACGCAGTGCGTTTTCACCGTGAGTGACTTCCTGTTTTCAGCATGAGTGACTTCCTGCACACAGTGCGTTTCACCGTGAGTGACTTCCTGCACGCTGTGTGTTTTCACCGTGAGTGACTTCCTGCACACAGTGCGTTTCAGCATGAGTGACTTCCTGTTTTCAGCGTGAGTGACTTCCTGCACACAGTGCGTTTCACCGTGAGTGACTTCCTGTTTTCAGCGTGAGTGACTTCCTGTTTTCAGCGTGAGTGACTTCCTGCACGCAGTGGTTTCACCTGACTGCTTTTGTTGCGTTCCCTAGTGATAGTGCAGGTGCGTTAGCCGTGAGTGAATCGACCTGCTTGATTCCCACGCATGGAGAAAGCTGTGCAGTTCCGTATGAACGCTGTGCAGTTCGTGAATGCGTGCAGTCTGATTAACACTGTCGCAGTGTTACGGAAGTGTGCAGTCTGCTTTTAAAGTGTTGCAGCATGCTTTTAAGTAGTGTGACGCTGCTTTTAGAAGTGTGCATTCCTGTTTCAGCAAGTGATCCTGTTTTAGACGGAGTGACTTCTGCAGCTGCAGTTCTGCCACCATGCTTTTGTCCGAGAAGTGGTCAGCTGTGATCGCCTGCTTTATGAAAGTGTGCAGTCTGCTTTAAAAGTGTGCAGTCTGTAAAGCGTGCAGTCTGTAAAGTGTGCAGTCTGTAATGTGTGCAGTCTGTAAAGTGTGCAGTCTGCTTGGAAAGTGTGCAGTCTGTAAAGTGTGCAGTCTGCTTGAAAAGTGTGCAGTCTGTAAAGTGTGCAGTCTGCTTTAAAAGTGTGCAGTGTGTAACGTGTGCAGTCTGCTTTAAAATTGTGCAGTCTGCTTGAAAAGTGTGCAGTCTGCTTTAAAAGTGTGCAGTCTGCTTGAAAAGTGTGCAGTCTGTAAAGCATGCAGTCTGTAAAGTGTGCAGTCTGTAAAGTGTGCAGTCTGCTTGGAAAGTGTGCAGTCTGTAAAGTGTGCAGTCTGCTTGGAAAGTGTGCAGTCTGTAAAGTGTGCAGTCTGTAAAGCGTGCAGTCTGTAAAGTGTGCAGTCTGTAAACGTGCATCTGTAAGCATGCAGTCTGTAAAGTGTGCAGTCTGTAAAGCGTGCAGTCTGTAAAGCATGCAGTCTGTAAAGTGTGCAGTCTGTAAAGCGTGCAGTCTGTAAAGCATGCAGTCTGTAAAGTGTGCAGTCTGTAAAGCGTGCAGTCTGTAAAGTGTGCAGTCTGGTGTCTCCTTTGCCTGACCATCCTGCACTCCAACATCACTCACTGATAACAGCAGGCCTGGGAGAACATGAAGATCACTCAGCTGCGTAGGGACATGAGGAACAGCATCTCTGGGTTGCACAAAACGACTCAAAGCTCTTACTCTCAATGCAGAATTATTTCCAAGAATCTCCTGTTTATCCAATGGCATTATGACTTTGATGTTTGTATTTGATGCCGTAGTAGGAGTCATGTATGTAAGACACACTAGAAAAGGAAACCTGTAGGATTACTCA
>NC_057944.1:40044442-40174442 GCF_018555375.3 Anguilla rostrata
CTGTCTTCAGGCCAACTTCATGCCATTTCCTGATCTGAAACCAATTTTTTATTTTTCAATTTTTAAAGATAATTATTTATTTTCTGCATAATGTTTCCTGTCTGCCGTGAGACTATTCTCTTCCACGACGTTAAGAAGCAGATCGTATTCCGCTGTAGGAATTCAATTTCTTCTCCTTGCCCGTCTAATGAATGCATTATGTACTTGGCACAAGGGATGTCTGAAAGTGATTTTGAGAGCGAGTGAAAATCGTTCTTCCCCCCCTCCATTTTAACAGTAAAATCAAAGGCACTAGCTTCAATGCCAGCACTGCCACATTGGCCATTTCAGCAAAAATATTCCCACTGGTACTCAGGGGAAATTTCCTTTTGCACAGCCTCTGTAAACAGTTTATTATCATCATTAAAATCAAAGCTAAATAAGGGAGATGCAAATTTTTTTTTTTTTTACCAGAAAGGTGGAAAAAAATATGCTTTGTCTTCAGTATTTAGAATCACCAGTGCTTTGATGTAGTTGCCACCAGGCAGGGAATAATTAATTACAATGTTCAGAATGGCATTAGTGAATGCACCCAGAAAAACTGTCGGTGTTAAAAAAAATACTGTAAGAATAGGTCATCCCGCTGCTGATAGACCTTATGAGTCAGACAGCATACAATGTTTAATACTCAGTGCTGAATGTACTCTGCTGGACTCACATTGGCTCTGATTGGATGTCTGATAGCAGCTTATATGAGTCCAAAATTCAACTCTGTGAGGTGAATGTACTCAATCAGAACCGAAAGTAGTTTTCCAGCGCGAACTTGAGAGAAGCAGTGGAGGAGACGGAGAGGCTGTTTGGCTTTCTGTCAGAGATGGAACAGCACGCAGAGACGCAGCCAAGGCAGATACAGACAGTCAGACCCGGACGGCCCGGGACCAGAGCTGTCCTGTAGCGTTCGTTTGCGCCGTCACGGAAACCAGCCCTTCCTCTCTGTCCTAGTGCACAATGTGCTGAACCTCGCAATCAAACAGCGAACGTGTCAGTCTTAGACCTTCATCAGCATCTGAACGTACAAAGAAGATCCAAAGTTAGAAACCACACAGGGCCCTGGCAGTGACGGAGTTACATCACAATATGCTTCACAGAACGCCCCCCCCCCACCCCCCATCCTCAACCCCTGCAATGCAATGCCAAAGGCGACAGAGGCAGGTAACGCTCCCCTAGGTGATTCAGCTCCACCCAGAAGACTCCACTGTGCTATTTATAGTGATTTTTCTTTTTCTTTTTTCATCCAGAGAATCGGTACGGTAAACATGGAATCCGTTTCCATGGCACTGTACATCACATTCAGTTAAGATCTTCGCCGTGTCTCGTTCATCCCCTTCCCAGAAGCCCCGGCGATGTTTCCCCAGGTTCGCTGTAATGAAAGACCACCACCACCAGGAATCATGATTCCTGAGGCTGTTTCACTGCCTGGTGGATATTTCTGTTACTGCTGCCGGACCCAGGAGAGATCTGACAATCCATATGGCCATGAAAACCACACAGGGGTCAAATATCTGAAAATATATCTCAAATATTATAACCCTTTACTGTTATATAAAAAAGTGCCTGATATTTTAAGAGAAACATTGAGCAAAAGCCAGAGTCTAGACATCAGGACGGTTGTAAATCTATGCTGAGGGACGTTTTCACACAAATGGACCAGGTTAGCCCCAGTATAGCTCAGGCTTTACCTGGGTGTAGTCTGACTGCATCCTGGTCTTCTAGAAAACTTTCCCTTGGCAGAACTGCAGTGGTTGTATCACATAGCACCTATACATCCATTAAGCATATGGACTGAACCAGAGAATATACAATCCTCAGGTAATCTGGATGTAAGCCACACCTGTATCCCCCTCACTATTTATAACACAGGTGAGTACCTGTGTGTCAGTCTGAGCACAGTATCAGACTCAATATGACTGACATGGACTGACTCAGACATAGAAATAGGGTCCCAGTGACATAGACACCCTGCAGCATAGATTCCCCGTTACATAGAGTCCATGTGATGCAGTTGCTCTATGGCAGACTCCCTGTGACATCGACGTCCTGTGACATAGACTGACATAAGCGCCCTGTGTCTGGGGGGGGGGGGGAGTCCGGCTCATTATTATGCTCCAGGTCCCTCCTGTCTCAGACGAGTACCTGTCAGCAGTGAGTACCTGAGCGGAATATCGGTTGGCCTCCCTCCTGCAAGAGCTCTGGAATGCAAGAGTTCTGTCTCTCTGTTTGTCTCTCTGTCTCTCTGTATCTCTCCCTGTCTGTCTCCATCTCTCTATCTCTCTCCCTCCCTCTCTGTGTCTCTTTCCCTCACCCTGTTTTTCTCTGTCTGCCTCTCTGTATGTCTCCTCTTTTTCCCTCTCTCTTAGTCTGTTTTCTCTCTCACACATGCTGTCTCTCTCTGTCTGTCTGTCTGTCTGTCTCACAGTTTGTTTCTGATATATAATAATATAAAAGATGAGCAGTATAAAGATGTCAGAAGCTAAAGGTTAATAATTTCAGCTAGGCCTGTAAAGTCTTGGGTTTATGGGAATCTGTGCCTGGGAAGAGCAGGTGTTGAAAGGTGTCCCACACAAGCCTGGGTTAAATTTAAAATTTAAAATACTTCAACTCTTTGTATGCTGGTGAGAAATTGAAATGGCTGCTGCAAATCCCTGAGAATGTCCAATGAATATGATTAACCAAAATATACAGTCGCATGAAGGAGGAATGTTGCTGCTGAAAATAGATATCGATTTTAAAATTGCCAATACTAGGTGAGAATTTTATGGGTGTCTGAAAGGTCAACTTTTTAAATCCTGGAACTAAGCTGTCGAGTGAGAATTGTAGGATCATCAATGAGCAATATATTCTGTGCGTAAAAAAGTATAAGAGGAAATTTCTCCACTACACAGGAAATTGACAAAGGGCTGATCTTTTCAAATGATACAGTGTATATGGATTATAATATCTCTAAAATGAAATCACACATTGTATATTGACTGCCCGCTAATGCTTTAAAAAGAATAATTTGATTACCATGTTCTTCAATCGGAACAGTACGTGTGAAGGAAATGGTTTTCAAGGTTCTAAAAACAAATACTAAAAAATTACAAACAAAACGGTGTAAAAACCTAAACTTCGCACAATGGTGGGGAACGAGGAAGGTCATACCAAAATTAAACTGCCTTTAAAAGTGTTTCAACACACTTTTCAAATCAGTCATATAGTCTGTTTCTTTACACGGCAGTTTGGGATTCTCTTAGAGAACCATATTTTACACAATGTGACATTTAATAAAGCCAACTGGTCTGCACTGAGAAAGAAAATACATTTTATTCCTTCTCTATCATTGTTTTCTTTAATTATCATTCATTTCCTTTTTTATTTATGTGGACTTGAAAAGAGAAAGTGAGAGAGAAAAAGGGAGAGAGAGAGTGCTGATGAAGGGATAGGCACAGGAGGAGAGAGAAAGGGAAGAGAAAGAGGGAGAGAAGGAAAGAGAGAGAACAAAAAGCAAGAGCAGAGATAGGTGGAGAGGGATGAGAGGAGAGAGAAAGAGGGGAGAGAAAGAGAGAGAGAGAGGAGGAAAGAGAGAAAAAGAGTAAGCAAGAGCAGAGATAGGTGGAGAGGGATGAGAGGAGAGAGAAAGAGGGGTGAGAGAGAAATAGAGAGAGAAAGAGAGAGAGTCAGACGCATAGAGTGTGGGTAGAATCTGCATGAGGGAAGGCAATAGCTCCATTCGTTCTCCTCTGTGGAGTGAGTGCATCTTCAGTTCTGACAGGAACAGGTTATAACTGCTCCGCTTCTGCTTCTGCTCCGGTTATAACTGCTGCTGCAGGAGTTTCATCTCTCTGGGAGAGTCTATTCGTCCCCTGTGATCCCGGGATCTGTAAAAGCTGAAATATTCAGAACTTTCCTCTCTCCGACGGCATTGTGATGGACAGAACAGGAAAGGCTCCATCCATGGAATGGATGGCTGTGCCCATTACTGTGGCACAGCCCACCCCCCACCCCCACCCCCCCACCCCTCCACCTGCCGCTCGGTGGTATTCCCAAACCGTTGGCCTCGCTCAGGCTGTTGTATTTTTGTGGTTTCATGTTATAAGTTTAAGGAATTATGTTTCTCTTCTCCGGGCTTGTCGTGATGCAATCTGTACGTGTTCTGAATCTGTACAGTGGTTTTTGGTTAGCATGGTTACCTCACTCTAGTGCTTTAGCAATGCTCGCTGGTCTGGGGATGCTGTTAGCCAAGGCCTGTCGCTGTTGCTCTTATTAATAACGTTTCTCCTGTCTTATAACTGTCTTGTAACTGTGTTGTAACTGCATTATAAGTCACTCTGGATAAGAAGATCTGTGAAGTGAATGTGCCTTTTGAGATTGCTCAGAAATTCTCGCTGGTTTGCATTACTTGGCGTGCTCCTGCTGTGCAGTCTCCCCTGCGTACACACGCTGCTGGATTCTCCTTTTTTGTTTGGGAAACTGCTGCTCTCGCTACTCCAGTTTCATCTGGAGGCTGACTGTTTATTCAAGTGTGCTGCTGTTTGATCTGTCATTCACTGTTTTAAAAAAAATAAATCTATTTACAGGCAACATCAGCTACCATTCTTTTTCTGACAAGACCAGCCCCCTGTCAGCTGTGCAGTGTCAAATCATACCGAACAGATTGGGATCGTTCCTCATAGAATCTTTTATTTTTATTTAATTAGAGCAAGTGCCTCTTAATTAGACACAGGAACATAGTTAGAAGTTATCGTTTTAAGACCTAATTTAATTATTTCTTTCACACTTGTCCGGTTCCAGATGGTGAGGAGAAACGGACCTGTGGAACTAATCGTTTAATGAGTCAGAAAGGTGTTTTAGTGGAACAGTTGGATACCAAGCTTTGTGAATGATACTGTCACCAGCCAGCAGGGGGCGATAGTTGGGGAGGCCAGGTGAAAAATGTATATTTGTACACCCCCTTGTAGTGCAAAGAGAAGTTTGTGAAATTAGTTTCTTACAATCTGAGATTGGCAATATTAGTCAAGATGATGGTTGAATTTGCTTGAATTTGAATTTCCACCTCCAGTTGACTCTACCTACACTTTTGCACTTGTGCTATAAGGTTATGAGCAGTCTGGTCAGGCTCATAGTACTGTAAGGTTATGAGCAGCCTGGTCAGGCTCATAGTGCTGTAAGGTTATGAGCAGTCTGGTCAGGCTCATAGTACTGTAAGGTTATGAGCAGCCTGGTCAGACTCATAGTGCTGTAAGGTTATGAGCAGCCTGGTCAGACTCACAGTGCTGTAAGGTTAAGACCCTGACAAGTGAAGCCAAAGTACTTCTTGTTGTTCTTCTCAAATAATTCATTGTAAGGATTGACTCAAGTATAATTGAAATAAGAAAATATTCAACCTCAATAGATGATTACATTAAAATAAGTTTTTTTTTAAATACAGTATTTTACAAAAATAGCATATGGCAATTTTTTACATTTTCAGAAACTCAGTTCAGTTCAGGAGAAAAAAGCATGATTGCCAAATGTTAAGGGTGTTAAATTGTCCTGTAATGACTTCGTTTGAGCTGTGCCATTTCCGCTTGTCACCGTCTGCATCTTGGAAACAGCGTGACACTCTGACATCTCTGAAGTCACATCACCTTTTGAACGATTGCTATTTCGGGCATTTGCGTGACTAATTACGCGCTCGTTAGGACGACTCAGGTGGCTGACATTTGCGTGTTCATCAAGCTGTTCTGCAGGTGACTCTGTTTGGAAAGAGAGCGTTTTCAAACCTTTTTACGTTCACACGTAACCAAGTACACAAACGCACAAACTGAACAGCAGAGAACAGAGGGGGTTAAACCAGGACAGTTGATCATTTAATGTGCGTTTCGTCATAGTTCAATTACTTTTTTCTAAATCCTCTGTACCTGAGTAACTCTGAGGATTATGCCGTAACCCGCTGATTCAGGAGTGAGGTTGTTATCAGGTGAAAAGTGAGACTGCGGACGCCCCGGACAGATGAGAAGCGAGTCTGAGCCTCTTCGGTGCGTCACATGACCGTACGCACGCCTCTCGATCGCAGTGAGCCACTTAATGAAAAGCGAAACCCAGCGTGGGGCCTGACGAACGCGGTGAGATATAAATCACAGCGGTAATGGCGCTGACCCGAGCGTTAGCGCCTCGCTCGCGTGCTGGCAGCGTTAAGCGGGGCGAAGATAAGAAGAGTAAATCGAGACGATAAAAACAAGCCGTTAAGTACGTCTGAAAGCGCTGCTGCTCCCTGACGGCCGCCCACGGAGAACAGCGGCGTGTAAAACGCCGTTATAGAGGACCGCCATTCCACAGGGCCGCCATGCTACAGGGCAGCTATGCTACAGGGCCGCCATGCTACAGGACCGCCATTCCACAGGACCGCCATGCTACAGGACCGCCAATCTACAGGGCAGCCATGCTACAGGGCAGCTATGCTACAGGACCGCCATGCTACAGGGCCGCTATGCTACAGGACCGCCATGCTACAGGACCGCCATGCTACAGGGCCGCTATGCTACAGGACCGCCATGCTACAGGGCAGCTATGCTACAGGGCAGCTATGCTACAGGGTAGTTATTCTACAG
The DNA here is from genome assembly GCF_018555375.3 of Anguilla rostrata. Classification (NCBI taxonomy): domain Eukaryota; kingdom Metazoa; phylum Chordata; class Actinopteri; order Anguilliformes; family Anguillidae; genus Anguilla; species Anguilla rostrata. The sequence continues at coordinate 40,051,051 of NC_057944.1, forward strand.
GGCAGCCATGCTACAGGGCAGCTATTTCACAGGGCAGCCATGCTACAGGGCAGCTATGCTACAGGACCGCCAATCTACAGGGCAGCTATTCTACAGGACCGCTATTTCACAGGGCAGCTCTTCTACAGGGCCGCCATTCTACAGGGCAGCCATTCCACAGGACTGCCATGCTACAGGACCGCCATTCTACAGGGCAGTTATTCTACCGGGCAATTATTCTACAGAGCAGCCATTCTACAGGGCAGCCATTCTACAGGGCCGCCATTCTACAGTGCAGCTATTTCACAGGGCAGCCATGCTACAGGGCAGCTATGCTACAGGGGTATGTTATTCTACCAGGCTGGTCAGCGCCATGCTACAGGGCAGCTCATCTACAGGAGCAGCGGGCTAGCACAACGCTGCTACAGGGCAGCTATGCTACAGGACCGCTATCTACAGGGCAGCATTCTACAGGGCACCGCTATTTCTACAGGGCAGCTATTCTACAGGACGCCATGCTACAGACGCCATTCTACAGGGCAGCTATCACAGAACCGCCATGCTACAGGGCAGCTATTCCACAGGACCGCTATTCTACTGGGCAGCCATTCTACAGGGCAGTTATTCTACAGGGCAGCCATTCTACGGGGCAGCCATTCTACAGGGCAGCTAATCTAAAGGGCAGCCATGCGACAGGGCATATATGCTACAGGACCGCTATTCTATAGGACCGCTATTCTATAGGACCGCTATACTACAGGACCGCTATTCCACAGGACCGCCATTCCACAGGGCCGCCATGCTACAGGACACTGCTCAGGCATCATTCTACTGGGCAGCCATTCTACAGGGCAGTTATTCTACAGGACCATTCCACGGCGCCATTCCACAGGGCGCATCTAAGGCAGCATGCTACAGGGCAGCCATTCCACAGGGCCGCCATTCCACAGGACCGCCATTCTATAGGGCAGTTATTCTACAGGGCAGCCATGCTACAGGGCAGTTATTCTACAGGGCAGCCATTCTATAGGGCAGCTAATCTACATGCTTGTTTTATTTTCTGTATTTCTGTTTCTGTATGACTAATTTCTACTGCGGTTTACTCCCAGTATAGTCCCCTTTCATTCTCTGTGCTGTTGCCATGCTCAGTGGTGCATTGTGGGTAAGGGCTATCCTGTATCCGGATGCTGTATCTGCTGTGGAACGGGTTTTTCTGCTGGCTGGATCCAGACAGGACTCACATTACAGCCTGTCATTCAGTGGGAGACGGGCATACTGTGATTTTAACAAGGCTTTTTGAGGGCGGAAAGCTGGTTTGAAGGAACAGTAGCTCTTATACCCTTTTGAAATGGAGCGCACTTCTGGGAATAAATGTCTCTTACCGAAAGACTCACTGCCACCCTGACTTGCCGCTGAAGTCTGCTAGCTTTAAGATCCGTCTCTTTCTGAGTGACAGACATGGCTGCAGGGGGAGAGTAAGAATCAATTAGATGTCACAAATCGAAATTCCAGGGAAGATGATAGAAATATCAGCTGGATGAATTAATCTGGTGTCCAGGCTTGAAAATTCCATATATTGACAATTTAGAAAGCACGCTGTCTCCACCTTAGTCTTCATCATCATCACCACATTTGTTTGTAGCAACAACACAGTCAGAAAAATGCAAAGCAGGGTTGTCCTTTATTTTATCTATTTTTTTGGAAGGGGGGGGGGTGAGCGGGAGTAACCAATTCAGTCTTTTTGTTTTTGGAAGCAGGGTTAAATTTAAGCATTCTAACCATATATTAGCACCTATGCCTAGCCAGAGCGATTTAAGCATCACAGATGGGATTCAGTCTCATCGTTTGTACGCTCCCACACCAACCACCACCCCCCCCCAGCTAATCAATTGAGGCATAGACTGAACATCACAGTGGCTATGTACATGCAAAGTACACGTCACTGACTGAGAGCCTCCGCGACCTGGCGTCAGTAGACCCATGATAACACACTAACGATAATGGCAAATGAAATACAAATAAAAGCAAGTTCACAAGAATCGCAATCTGCGGGGGCACAAAATAACTGCTCTTGTTGATTTCATTCATTTCTCCTGCACTCTCTCTCTCTCTCTCTCTCTCTCTCTCTCTCTCTCTCTCTCTCTCTCTCTCTCTCTCTCTCTCTCTCTCTCCCTCTCCTCCCCTATCCCTCTCTCTCTCTCTCCTCTACTCTACTCTCGTCTCTTCTGCTCTGTCTCTCTCTCTCTCTTCCCCTCTCTCGAGTCAAGCTCTGTTTAATTAGTGTTCAGTGTCACCCACTCTTAGGTGGATCCTCTCCTCTCCTCTCCTGTCCAGATAGATCAGATCCATTATCTGCACCGCGCTGAGAATCTTTACCCGGCAACAGTGATGTAATTATGAGTTCTTCATTAGACACGAGAGTGGCCCTGTTACAGTAAACGATGCTGATTTGTGTGTCAGGGGTTGGGCTGGATCAGTGCGGCTGAGTTGCGACAGCAGTAATCTCTTCTTTTCATAACGGCGGCGAGCTCAGCCCCCCGACCACTAAAACCCGAGTTCTGAGCAGGAGTTCTGATATTGGCAGGTTTCTTATTGGAAGGAAAATTGAGGAGAATCTTTCAGGAACCAAGCATTCTGTCCCCACAGTGTAGATGAAGCCGTTCTGTACGTTGCGCGCAGACAGTGATATTTATGTGTCAGTTGAAATTGGACATGAGCCATCTCCTGCAACCATGTGCAAATTGTTAGTGTTAAACAGTTTAACCTTCAGGGTCCAAGTTGAACTATGCGGTTGTTCCCTGCACTTGGACCGGTACTTCTCTCTAGGGGTTTCGTCATACTTGTTCCTGGTTATGGTTATACACTTTGTTGTACGTCGCTCTGGATAAGAGCGTCTGCCAAATGCCTGTAATGTAATGCAATGTAATTTGTAGTGCCTTACTGGACCTGACGGGAAACAAATGGATCTTTAGTATGACGGGTTTCAAAAACGATTCACGATGAGCCAAAACATTAGGTTCTTGATGTCCTGTTGAAGTCAGAATATGACTGGAATATTGTCATGTAACCCCCCCCCCCACATATTTAACATACAAGGCACACAATTGTTGTTTATGTTTCGTAATTTGAATTACAAATTCAGCAGCCACATAACAAGTCCGACAGCCAAACCGAAGTAGTGTGCAGTATGCGCAGAGACGCTGCAGAGAACATTAGAGTTTCTAATCTCTCTGCGCAGATCTGAGCAGGACAGCAGCATTCCATAAAGGCTCAGGTGCACAGGTGAACAGAATGTTCGTTTCTTCAGAATTCTTAATAATAGTGCACAACAACACTGCATTAAACATGAAATAATACAAAGAGGGAGAGGTCTGTCAAGAACAATACATTTGACTCCCCTTCATAAAAAAAAGTCATAATGGATATGGGTGACTGTTTGCTGCTTTAACCGGATGTGTATTGAAAAAAAAAAAAACACTATTGTATTGCCGTGGTGACGCATAATGAAGAACGATGCTTGTTAATACCAGGAGTGTTTATTTAAAGCAGCCCCCGCTGCCCCCCCGCGGGGCCCCCGCTGGGCCCGGCAGCGGTAATTAAAATGCCGCAGTCGTGCCGCAGGTTCATACCGCTGCACACCTGCCAGTCACGCTTTCATCGCCATGGCGACGACTGTCACCTGGCCTGGGATGTACAGCCGACCCCAGAGTTTATTATGCAAGAGGGGGGTGAACAATTACATGCAGTTATGACGGGGTCTGAAGTATTCAAGTAAAATGAGCCTGGTCTGGTCTCCTTTTTTTGCGATTCCCATCCATATAATTGAAAAACAAGTTTAAATTGGTGGTATAAAAGCACAATAATTGTGATTTCACAGCCCCTCTATAGACCCAATTAAGCACAGAGTGTGTTAGCAGGGGCCATCTTGGCTTTATTGGGCAATCATTGGAGTAATAGAGACACAAACAGGTGTCTCAGCTGGGTGCAGATACTAGCTCGCTCTTCTCTGCGCAGAAATAAAATAGCCATTCAGCATCATTGACTACATGCCAATGTTTGCAACAGTGTAATTATCACCAGCAGGAATACTAAAAACATTGGGTCTGCAGTGAGATGGAATTGAGCAGGGATGGAACATTAAATCAAAAAGTGGAGAAGTAGGCAAATGCTGAAACAGGAAGTAGAACATCAGGAGAATACCAGCACAGGAAGTAGAACCTCAGGAGAATACCAACACAAGAAGTAGAACCTCAGGAGAATACCATCACAGGAAGTAGAGTCTCAGGAGAATACCAACACAGGAAGTAGAACCTCAGGAGAATACCATCACAGGAAGTAGAGTCTCAGGAGAATACCAACACAAGATAGACAGAGAATACACTCAGAAACCTCAGGAGAATACCTACGGAAGAAGTCTCAGGAGAATCCACACAAGTAGAACCCGGAGAATCATCACAGGAAGTAGTCAGGAATTCCAACCAGGATAGACTCGAGAATACCATCACGAATGAGTCTCAGAGGATACCACCAAGAACAGACCTCGAACCTAGGAATTGAAAGAAGTGACCGAGATTGCTACACAGGAATCCCCAGGAGTGGAATCCAGTGGACCAGAACGCCAGAGCGAGATCTCATGCAGGCCCGTCAGGGGCCAGTGCAGAGCGAGCCAGGCTGGAGTGACACCCCAGGGGAGGCCGGCGGCCTCTCGTGCTCAGACAGCCCGTTTTATATGAATGTCGTTTCCTGGTCACGCAGAGGAAAGAGAGGAGAGAGGCAGGTGGGCTTTATGACCTCACCGTTTCAGTCCGAGTGCAGGCAGATCACTGAATGTGATGAAATACCTGTGAAACAGGTGTGGGGACAGGGACTGCGGCTGCGCCAGGTTGTTTTAGACGCGCCTCTGTGGCAGACCCGCTCCCCTCCTCTGACAGACCCGCTCCCCTCCTGTGCCAGACCCGCTCCCCTCCTGTGACAGACCCGCTGCCCTCCCGTTAGCGAAGCTGCTCACGGCTCCAGTGAGACAGCGATGCGGGAGACGAAAGGAGATACCGGACCCTCGTCTGTGAATGCGTCCCTCCTTCAAGGCCAGACCCTCACGGGCGCACAGGAGAGAGGAAAGGAGCACAGAGTCTCTCAGAACGTCCCTGCGCCTGAACGCTTTCATAAAGGAACACCTGAGATAGAGCGGCAGGTATGACAATGCCGTACAACAAAGGGCCTGACCTCCTCTCTCAGTCTCCTACCTGGTCTTCGCTCTGTTTTTTAACCTGTGTCTTTCCTTTATGACGAAGTCCAGCTACTACTGTGAAGCCCTGTCCTCCCCCTTCCCCCCGAAAAACCCCTTGTGTAATACAAGCCTTTTTGTAGCCACTTCTGTAAGCCACTCTGGATAGGTGCATCTGCTAAATGCCCTAATGTAATGTAATGTAATGCAAATGTAAATTAGTGTAACAATGTCATGTAGTGTAATGTAGTGTAGTGTAACAGAATGTCATGCAATATAGGCAGGCAGGTATACAGACAGACAGACAGACAGGCAGACAGACAGAAAGAAAGACAGACAGACAGACAGACAGGCAAGCAGGCAGGCATTTGGATCTCCTCTGGAGCAGTCCTCCAGATGTTAATATTTTGCCCCTTAAACATTTAAATGATAAAATGGGTGACAGAACAGTTTAAAACGGACGGAGTGTGGACGGAGTGTGGCACAGTGGGTAAGGAACTGCGCTTGTAACCGAAAGGTCGTAGGTTCGAATCCCGGGTAAGGACACTGCCGTTGTACCCTTGAGCAAGGTACTTAACCTGCATTGCTTCAGTATATATCCAGCTGTATAAATGGATGCTATGTAAAAAGTTGTGTAAGTCGCTCTGGATAAGAGCGTCTGCTAAATGCCTGTAATGTAATGTAATGTAAAAATGTTCCAGAACATTTAAAAAACACTTTCTAAATCGTTTTTGCTTTCTCTCATGATGGATTTTTAACAAGCTGGCGATCTTTTTTGTGCCGAAGGCTATGTGCTGGTACAGTGTTTATGTTGTCATTTCAAATAAAGTTTTGAAGATTTGAGAACTTGAAATTATAGGGTTCTATCTGACATGAATCTCAAATGCTGTTATGTGCTTTTAAAAGGTTTTTTAACGCTTTCTAAATGTGTTAAAACTCAAATAGCGGCAATATAGAAATACTACGATGTGAATTTTTTTTTATAAAAACAGCATCCCAAAAATTATGCTATTAAAATTTTTATTATAATGACTATTTTATTATAATAATACCCAATAATTTTTATTACCCTTAAAGTGCTATAAACATTAGAATTAATAGCATCGTTGGCTGTTCTGTCAGGACCACTGTCATCAAGTAGAACTTTATTGACAATAAAGGCAATACAGTTATGTTTGGCGGTATGGCTCTGTTCTGGAGCTCTCCCGCCAACCACGCAGCCCGCGTGGATAAGGCCGGGAGGCCAGCAGCCAAACCCCCCTAGAGGGGTACACACAGAACAGATCCAGCAGCAAAGCAGTTTTTAACACATATGAATGGAGCAAATGCAATTTCTTAACACATAAGGATGGAGCAATACGACTTCTTAACACATAGGAATGGAGAATGCAAATTCTTGACGCATGGGGATGGAGCTGGGGTGGTGGAGGGGATTTACGAAGCAACGTGCAGCGCTTGCATGCAGGAGGAGCAGCCGAATGAGTAGAGGGAGGCTGTTTAAGTAGACCGCCCTGTTAGTGAATGTACTGTGATAAGCGAACATCACTCAGCTGAGCCATCAGCTGATTCGGCCGGAGCGCTTGACTCTCGTGACCTGCCAGAACTACGCGATGCTCTATTTCTACAATCATTTTTTAAACCTGTTACCAGTACCAGATGGTATCAATCTCTCTGCTCTGTCTCTCCATAACATACTGAAATCATTCAAAAACATAAGAAAAGTTTCATTACTACATCCCCAGTGATTATAATGTCCTGCCAACGATGACAGCAGTTTCCCCAGAGGTGTGTGTGTGTGTGACAGAGAGAGAGAGAGAGAGAGAGAGAGCGATATGGAGATACAGCTATTGAGGTCCGCGTTGGGACTGCGTGGCATGTGGACCCGTCCTCTCCACGTGTCACATCAATCACTGCCCACCGACAGCTGGGTGACACCATGGCAACGAGGGGTGAGGCAGCCTGATAGGTCCTCTCCACTTGACTGGGCGGAGCCTTCATGTGTGAACCTCATGTGGTCGTCCTCTGTCATGTGTGTTCACCTCTGAGATATTTCAGTGTGGCTCACTGTGAACAGCGGCGAACACCTCTGGAGGCCCTGCTTGCTTTTAGGAGTTTGAATTGATTAAAAACGAATGATTTTCACCTACAGTGCTCATAGAATAACTGCTCTGATACTGCTTTTTTCTTACCAAGTCAAATCGAGACAGTGTGACTTCCCACGGAAAGGGTAGAGATGTAGCTGGCTATATGTCTAAGTTATAAGTCTGGACGTTCAAATTTTTCTGTGGATTCTGTATCAGAGAAGGATGTCTCATTTAAACTCAGAAGTGAATAGAATCCAGAGGATCTTGGTAAACACTGGATGTGCCAGAACTTTTCACTTCAGTTAAAGACCACCACCAACGATAATAATAAACACTCCTCTGAGAATTTTATTTAATGTTGGCGTTAAAGGCTTCATGTCTGTGAACAAATTACTCAAAAAAAATGGCTTCAAATCTCTGTTTTATGGTGGCCTGAGACTCAGTTTGCATAACTTATGGAAGCTATAAATTACGCAAAGCGATACACTCCTCCCTCGGTCCTTCCAAGGTCAGGGGTCATACTCGCTGTCGTCTACCCTTGTTTGCCAGGCCCTGGTTCCCCAGCTCCCTGGGGCCTGACTGTGCGTCCGATTCCTCCACGAGCTCCCTCTCCTCCTAAATACTGATGAGTCATCTCTGCCTCAGGAAAACACTTTTCCCACACCGATGCTTTCATGCTTTTTTAATGGATTTTCATCTCATGAACAAAGATTATACAATATCATAATGCCTATAACTGTTGAACATTGCATTAACAAATTGCTGTCATTTAGGACAAGTTTTGCAGGCATAAATTATGCCTCCTCTTCTAAATTCAACTTTGAATGGAGATTCTCCACACAAAACTCAGTTCAGTCCAGGACTAAGCTTAATCTGTGCATGTTTCTAGTACAGCAGATCAGATTAATCAATTTTATTCAATCTAAATGTAATTTGCAGTAACTCATATCTTTGGTGCTAAAGCATAGTTACTATTTTAATCTTGTATCCATTATGACTGAAACTGCTTTTGTTTGTTTGACATAATTTTGTCATAATTTTTTCAGTGTTACATTCTATATATATTTTTTGTAAAAATATCAGTGATAGGAATGTTAAAATTGGAATTCATGATATAATTTCCAGAATTAATCAGATTGCTTTGTATATAAGGAGCCCTGCAGTAAATCCCAACAGGCAGTCTCACACACACACACACACACTCTCTCAGACGCACACACACACACACACACACACACGCACACCACACACACACACACTCTCAGATGCACGCACACACACACACACACACACTCTCAGACGCACGCACACACACACACACACACACACTCTCAGACGCACACACACACACACTCACACACACACACACACACGCACACACAGCACTTGGAACACATTCCTGTGGAACACAAACCTCTGCAGCTGAAGCCTCGCCCCCCCCCCCCCCCCCCAGTTTCGGTGGCGGGTTTCCATGGCGACACTAATAAGAAGCTGAGCGGTGTTAGAGCTCTATGGTGCGCAGCCCGGTTAATAAAAGCTGAAATATTTCACCGCTGCCTCGTACGCGACCGGCGACAGATAAAACAGCGAGCTGCTGGCCGCCGTGCGTGAACTGGTGCTGCCACGGCGGCTGGCGACATCACTTCCTCCCGGAATCCCTGGGTTACAGAAATACCTTCATTTAATTTCCCCGCTCTCCCTCCGGCACCTGTCCGTCTGCAGAACCCCTTCCTCTTCCTCACTGCCGAACCCCTTCCTCTTCCTCACTGCCGAACCCCGTCCTCTTCCTCACTGCCAAACCCCTTCCTCTTCCTCACTGCCGAACCCCTTCCTCTTCCTCACTGCCGAACCCCTTCCTCTTCCTCACTGCCGAACCCCTTCCTCTTCCTCACTGCCTCCTCACGCCCACTGGTCCCAGGGAGGTGTGTATTAATACCCATCAGAGGAGTTAGGCAGAAACACTGACTCTGGGACCTCCCACCCCGAACAGTGCCTGTATCTGCGCTGGATGAGTAGGGAGGGGTCTGCATGAGTAGGGAGGGGTCTGTACTGTAGTTATGATTTCACGGCAAGTACAGAAACTATGTTACATAAGAGGTGAAATGGCGAATGGTTAAGGGTTAAAACTCAACTCAGTGTAGTTCTTCACACAGATATGAATCACTCCCCGCCCCAGCTGTTAAACACACACACACACACACACACACACACAGTGACTTTCATCCTCTGCAACACCTGAAGCGCCTGACCGCTCTCAGTTTTAAATGCGCGCGGGAACTTTCTGATCTATCGGTGAGTAATCCAGCATTCCGCTCCCGCCCCCTCCACTACTCCCCCAACCTCCCTGTTTGAGCGTTATGCAGCGGAAGGTTCCGGAGGTGGCTCTGAAGTGCGGAGAGTTGGGGGGGGGGGCGATATCTGTGTCTCTTCCCACTCGACTCGCCCGCTCTCTCCCACCGCGGCTCTCTCTCTCCGCAAGCAGAGTGCCGCACGGGTGTGTGATGAGATCGCATCTCTCTCTCTCTCTCTGCGCGCGCGCGCCCGCCCGAGTGTGGGATGAGATCGCGGCCCTCTCTCTCTCTTTCTCTCGCTCTCTCTCCCTGCCACGGCGGGCGATCGGGAGGGCGAGTGAGCGGCCGGGCGGTCGAGCGAGGGGGGCGGGCGAGCGAGAGGGGTGGGGAGTGATGGGTGGGCGAGCGAGGGGCGGGGGCGGCGAGCGAGAGGGCGGGCGAGCGAGTGGGTGGCGGGTGAGCGGCGAGCGAGTTGGTGGGCGGCGGGGGCGGTGAGCGGCGGCGAGGGGGCGGCGAGCGGGCGGTGACGCGCGTACTCTTAGCACTATGCAGACGAGCTGATTAAATGTAGGCCTGTCTGCACTCAGTGACACTGCCCCCCCCCCCCCAGCTGCACTCAGTGACACTGCCCCCCCCTCCCCCCAGCTACACTCAGTGACACTGCCCCCCCCCCCCTCGTGAGCATCCCGTGAATCTTCAGTGTTCATTCAGCTGTCACTGAAGTCTTTATATGTGCCCACACTGGATAAAAGGAACTCTGCCAGCGTGCAACTTACTCTCCTCAGGGGTACTGCTATCTGGGGGGTTTGGGGGGAGGTGGTCCCAAATTCTTTGGAACCCCAAATGTGTAACTGAATAGTTGGAAGGGTCACCGGGAGAACTCCAGGTAAAAGAGACCTAGATATCTTGGGGGGGGGGGGGGTCTGACTGAAGTTTTTACCATTGTGGCAACTCTGCTGTTCAGTAGCTGCAGGGAAGTCTCTGAAGATTTGAGCTTTGGGCCTTTCAGGGTCTGTCGGTGCAGCTTGGTACACACTGTACCAGACCTGGACCTGACGTCCTGCCCAGAGCAACTAATCCCATCAGAGCCACCGTCAACCTCTCTGGCTATTTATCTGTCAGATAAACTTCATGAGCTCATCTGCAACATGAGCCAAAATATGAAGTCATGTGAATGTTTTTCATTACGGATTCTAGCCAATCATGCCTTTTGTTGGAAAGAGCAGCCAGTCACACCTTTCTCACCAGAGAGCAGCCAATCAGACCCAGTTCAGAGCAGGTAGCACCCATCCAACTACATTGAATCCATCCATCCATCCATGATCTATACCTGCTTATCCTGAGCAGGGACCATCCATGATCTATACCTGCTAATCCTGAGCAGGGACCATCCATGATCTATACCTGCTTATCCTGAGCAGGGACCATCCATGATCTATACCTGCTTATCCTGAGCAGGGACCATCCATGATCTATACCTGCTTATCCTGAGCAGGTTCGCAGGGGGGTGCTGGAGCCTATCCCAGCATGCATTGGGCGAGAGGCAGGAACACACCCTGGACAGGTCACCAACCTTTCGCAGGGCACACACACCATTCACTCACCATTCACTCACACACCCATGGGCAATTTAGAGTCACAAATTACATTTCAGCATGTAGCAGATACTCTGATCTCGAGTGACTTACATAGACCACATTCTGACACACAGCACATTTATAAAGCTGGATACTTACTGAGGCAGTTCAGTGTAAGTACCGCGTGCAAGGGCACAACAGCAGCAGCCTAGCTGGGAATCAAACCCGCAACCTTTGAGCAACAAGCACAGTTCCCTCACCACTGAGCTACACTGCCACCCTCATCGAGCGACAGCACGTGCGTTTTTTTTTTTGCAGATTTCAGTGTTCCCTAAAATCAACGGCAGTGATGCAGCGGATGACTGCACATGCAGGGGAAACGGCTTCAGACGACGTTTCATTCTGTCCCCATTCAACGAGCTGCTCTGTGGAGCATAGTGTCCTGTGTGTGACGTACTGACGGCTGGTCTCTGTGTCTTTGTGACCTGGCTGCTTCTTCAGATTCTGCTCGCGAAGGGAAGGCGTTAAAGTAGAATTCCAGCAGGTCTGTTGTGCCAATCTAGGAAAAAGAGGCGGGAAAATAATTCAGCGGGAAAAATCAACATGGCAGCAAAATCAATGGTACTAATCTGTGCAATTCATCACATGTAAACTTGTTGTTTTATATTACATTACATTACATTTCATTACATTATACAAATATTTTTAAAAATGTTTTCAGGATCTTTGCTTCTTGTCACACTCTTCCGTCCAACTGTCTCCTCAGCAGCCGGCCAATCAGAAGCCTCAGTTTAAGCAGCGTGGTAATTGTAGTCCTTGGGGGCGTGATGTGTCATTTCAGTGCTCTTCACAGTTGTACTGAAATGTCACCACTTCACTCCCAATGCATAACTGAAAAAAAATCTCAACTCCCTTTTGCTGTTCTTTTGCTGTGAGTCATTGTTTTTTGAAATATATTTTGATGTAGTCTGCTCCACACACACACACACACACACACACACAAAATACAATGTTCAAAAATGAAAAAGCATACAGAATTCAGCAGGCTGTTTAAATCACCACAAGCTATTCAGCTGAACGCACTCTCCTGCTTACCCAGCAGCTGAGTGTTTTTGTTGCTCATTCTCTAGAAGTCGGAATAGCCCACTAAATGCATATTGTTTTTCCCTTTGCACAAACCAAATACAAATAACAACAACAGCAACAGCAACAGAACGTGTTCAAGAGCACTTTATCAGCTGCCAGTCTGGCAAGCATCCGTTTAATTAAGCTGTCTGTCGGGAAACAGATGGTGTTTTTCTGACAGAAGATACTACAGCGGCCTGCCACTCAAAACACCAGCGCTCTGAAACAGAGGCACAGAGCTGCATGCTGAGCAGGCCGGAGCAGACTGGAGCAGACTGGAGCAGACCTGAGCAGACCTGAGCAGACCTGAGCGGACTGGAGCAGACTGTGGAGCAGGCCGGAGCTGGCTGGAGCAGACTGGAGCAGGCCAGAGCAGACTGGAGCAGACTGGAGCAGACTGGAGCTGGCAGGAGCAGACTGGAGCTGGCAGGAGCAGACTGGAGCTGGCAGGAGCTGGCTGGAGCAGACTAGAGCAGGCTGGAGCAGACCGGAGCAGGCTGGGGCAGGCCGATCCCCAATCTGCCATCCCGTCAAGGAGAGGCAGGTAAAGAAAGATTCAGGATCCAACCAGCTGCAACCCCGCCCTGATTCAGAGAAACATTTACAGGTAAAAACCCATCCTGGTGATCTTCCCCCCCACATGTGGCTCACATGTGGCTAAAGGCCCAGTTTTTCTGCCTGTGTGTTTATGTATGCAGTATTGATGATTCAGTGCATGTATCGTTAAGCCAAGCACTACCCCCCCCCCAACCCCCCGACCCCCGACCCCCCAGCACTCACACAAAAAAAAGAGCCACTACTTGTCACCGTATGCACTCTGGCCCCACTCACGGCCAAACCACCTGTTGTTACCTGCCCCCCCCCCCCCCTTCCATTCGTTCCACTGCTTCCAGGGGCCAAACCCCCTGACCCCCCAGCCTAGCAGCACCACAGCCAGTCGCTGATACAGTTATCGCCCTGATTATTCTGCGTGGCGGAGACATGGCCAGAGCGATTCTGCGTGGGGGAGACATGGCCAGAGCGATTCTGCGTGGTGGAGACATGGCCAGAGCGATTCTGCGTGGCGGAGACATGGCCAGAGCGATTCTGCGTGGCGGAGACATGGCCAGAGCGATTCGCTTGTGGTGGGACATGGCCAGAGCGATTCTGCGTGGGGGAGACATGGCCAGAGCGATTCTGCGTGGTGGAGACATGGCCAGAGAGATTCTGCGTGGCGGAGACATGGCCAGAGCGATTCTGCGTGGCAGAGACACAGCCAGAGCGATTCTGCGTGGCAGAGACACAGCCAGAGCGATTCTGCGTGGCGGAGACATGGCCAGAGCGATGTTCTGTGTGGGGGAGACACGGCCAGAGCGATTCTGTGCAGATGTGCCGAGCGTGAGCATTAGCAGCGAAGTGAGTCTGAGCGCACAATGCAAAACGTCAAATTTATTTCTCTGGGTAACGCGAGGACCAAAGTTAACTCTGCCACAAATAAAGCAGAAATGGGCTTAAAGACATCCTCCGTTGTCCGCTAAGATACTGAGCTGAAAGATTCACAGGTAAAGATTCACAGGTAATATCACAGTTTTAAGAGGGACTGCTGCAGAGCTTCACTGACACAGTCATCAGTGCTGAACCTCTGCGTTATAAATGCTGAGCGTTAATTTAACTCCAGCAGAGTTTAAACGAGTCAAAGAGGGTTCAGATGTGCTCCTACAGAGCAAAGCATACTCTTTCAGAGTTCATTTTAACTCAGAGCATTTTACACTGAGCGGGTTTCAGGAGCTCTGACCTGGAAGGGTTAAAGAAGTGCTGGAAAGCAGGAAGCTCCTCTCAGTCACAGAGGCGGTGGGCTGCAGCGGCGGAACCCGACTTCCTGTCAGAGGAAGGCCTTTACGTCTGATTTTCCACCGTCCGTCGCCTCGGAAACGAGAGCGGCTGACATGCTGTCTGCTGCGGGAAGGTGTTGTCACGGCAGATGGAAGAGTAGACAGCCTCATATCTCCATCATTGCTCTGGGGTCGGGGGGTGGGGGGGGGCAGCGGGCTGACTCCCAATCATTCTGTCCGCTTCCCGGACGTTCCCCAGCCGACGCGGCGTGAATCACCAGCGATCCGTCGGGACGGGCGAGCGCGACGCAAATTAATCTCCCGCTCGTCCGGTGAGACAGATAAGCGGCTGGGGGAAAAAACCTGGGGGGGGGGGATGGAGAGGTCTTTATCTCAGAAACAAAAAAGAACAGAACTGTCAGGATAAGGAAGCTCAATAGACTCTGTGAGAGACTCTGTGAAAGTGGGTAAATACATTTCTTTTATTTTTTGAGTCGACAAAAAGATCCTTCGCCAAAAGAATCCGACTGTAATCCCGTGTGGTTTGGGTCAGAATGCAGGCTGAGACACTGCAGTTTAAAGAGACGGTCGGGATTTCAGCTGCTGATCCACTTAGACTGGCGCGGTCGGGCTGGTCCTGAAGCTGGACCAGACCGCGGAGAGCCAGTATTCACAGCCAGGCCCGGATGGCTGGGAGCTTCGCCAGGACGCTGAGGAGACTCTCTTTAGTTCATTAGCAGACGCTGCTCTGGCTTCGCATCCCTGTATGAACCTGCCATTAATAAAAACGGCAGCGGTGTTAAAATACCCCGGCAGCCCGAGCGTTCACACGCAAGCGTTTCAGTGCTCTGACCTTGAAACGGGAGAGCATGATCGCAGGGGCACTACCAAACAAACGCAAACACTCTAAACACTGGTACTCAGCCTCACTTTCACAGTTTAAGTGATGTGCACACACGCACGCACATACTCTCTCTCACACACACACACACACACACTACTCACTCTCTCTCACATACACACACACGCATACACACATACTCAATCTCTCTCACACACACACATACTCTCTCTCACACACACACACACATGCATACACACTCACTCTCTCACACACACACACACACACACACACATACTCTCTCTCACACACACACACATACTCTCTCACACACACACACACATGCATACACACATACTCACTCTCACACACACACACATACTCTCTCTCACATACAAACACACACACGCATACACACATACTCTCTCTCACACACACATACTCTCTCACACACTCTCACAGGCACACACATGCACACACACACACTCCCATCATCAATTTCACCAGCACCTGCGTACGGCTACCACCCCTGTCCCCAGTCCTCTTAGACCAGAGGTGGGAAACAGGGACCTTAATTACTTAATTAGCCCTGGCATTTAGACCACCTGACATTTCAGCTACAGTGCATGAATGAAAGCTGCAGCCTGTTCCTGTGTCCCTGCATGACATGGCTTACTGTGATCTAATATACAAACAAACCAGTGTTGCTGTATACGGGCAGTTAGCTCATTTAGCCTGGGTAACTGGCAGACACAAAAACCTGCAGACACTCCAGCCCCCCAGGACCGGATCTGCCCGCCCCTGTCTTAGCACCTGGGGAGAAATATAGACCTGCTTCACTGGGTTGTGTCCGCCATTTTAGAAAGGGGAAGGTGACAGCCCTTATTTACTTTACCGATGACCAGTTTCTGTTTGGAAAACATCAGAACGTAAGCAATGACTCATGGATTCTGCCGGACACAATTTGATAAGCTCCATATGACTAAACATCAGTTTAAGAGGATACTTTACTGCACTGTGCGTAGCCAGTCTTTCTAATCCTTTTAAATCTTAACTTTAGCTTCTGATAAGTGTGGGCAAGCGCTCATGCTCAGTTCTTTGAAAAACTAGGTCTTGTGAGTTTGTGCAGTTATAAAGTCTATAAAAGAGGCACAAAGTTTCCCTCTTACTGAATGTGATGTCAGAATCAAAAGCTAAAGACAATCCCGATTGTCAAAGTGTTAAAGTGCAATATCAGAGAATGCTAATGATAGACGACTCCGGGCTTCTGTTGGAGGTTCTCTGACGATGAGTCATTCTAACCCTTTGTTTGGTTTTGGACGGAGTTATTAAATTCAGCTGGAGTGCAGTTCACCCTGCTGTTTTGCTCTGGGAACAGTTTGGGTTTATTGCACTGAAAGACATAATCCTAGATAAAGGCTGCAGTATTATTTTACTGTTCCTTTGCATGAACTTCAGGATGCTATCTGAACACTCGATGACACAAAGATCAGCTCTTGCCTCCACAGATGCTCTGTTGATGTTTAGTTTAGCATTAGATGCTTATAAATGTGTTATTGAGCTAAATGTCAGCATTAGATGCTAATAAATGTGTTATTGAGCTAAATGGCAACATTAGATGCTTATAAATGTGCTATTGAGCTAAAGGTCAGCATTAGATGCTAATAAATGTGTTATTAAGCTAAAGTCCTGCATTAGATGCTTATAAATGTGTTATTGAGCTAAAGGTCAGCATTCGATGCTAATAAATGTGTTATTGAGCTAAATGTCAGCATTAGATGCTTATAAATGTGTTATTGAGCTAAAGGTCAGCATTAGATGTTAATAAATGTATTATTAAGCTAAAGTCCAACATTAGATGCTAATAAATGTGTTATTAAGCTAAAGGTCAAGTTGACAGACAGAGAACGTTCCATACCAGGTTTTTTTTCTTCAAACTGTCGTCAGGGAGAAGCTGCAAATTAATTCCTGCCAGCTCTACTCACCACCTTAACCGCTTCTACAATAGTTCCTGTAGCACTTATAAATGTACATGCGCATCATTTGTAATGTGGTTATTAATGCTTTATTGAGCGTTTATAAGTGCCCTTTATTCTTGCTTGTTAGCAGGTGAAGGCTGCTTGTTCTGCACACAGCTGAAGCATTACTGAAGTGCACTGAGATGGACTGTGGCTGGTGAGGTAGTCTGCACCATCAGTGTGACCAGGTGTGCAACAGGTGAGGATCGGGTGTGGACCAGGTAAGGGCCGAGTGTGGAACAGGTGAGGCCCAGGTAAGGGGTGGATGTGGAACAGGTGAGGCCTGGGTGTGGACCAGGTGTGGAACAGGTGTGGACCATGTGTGGAACAGGTGTGGACCAGGTAAGGACCGGGTGCGAACCAGGTCACCTGCTGTGCAGGTTTGCACCTGGAGGTCCTTTTTCCCCCCTGGTGCTCAGAATCTTTCTTTCATCGACAGTGAGATAGACAGACACACGCACTGTAAACCTGCTCTAGAATGTGTGAAAGTGATACGTTCAGAAAATGACGGAAGATTTCGATTGAATGAACCTGTAGAGGAAATGTGTACTTGAGTGTCTGCTCTTGACGATTAAGGATTCCAGAGCAGATCAGACCAGTAAAGAGGGACCGCTCTCTCTGGCTGACTCAGGACTTTCTCTAATGAACGTGTGTTCCCCTGCATTCACTGGTGAATGCATTATTCTGCGAATGCAAGTGATCTGGACCCCTTCACCACGTAGCTGGAAAGCTGAGCTTTGGGACTGACTGGCAACAAAGAAAAAACCTTTCCGTCTTCAGTTTCTACAGCATTGCTCTTCATCACTACCTTACGCAGCCTTACAGCAGGGTAGTAAAGCTCTGCAATAATGCTTGTGTTAGCCCGGGCTGTGAGGAGGCAATATAGCATCTGTCGGTGTAATAATCAAACTATTAATCACCTGGAGAAGCTGTACCGATTGGGAGGTAATTCAATTCGGTTGTATCTCTTGGTCACAGAAGTCTTTCCTTTTGTCACAAAGTGTTCCATCTCCACAGAATATTTGAGCATGTGTTTAAACTTAACTGTTTTCTGTGCTTTCAAAAAAATGTTTTTTTTTTGTTTGTTTTTTTTAACAACTAAGATAATTTACGCATGAGAACAGTCGTATTCTTCCGCTTTCCTGCAGATGGAAATGCGTTAACATTACGGATCTGGTTTTATGCACGCCGTTATCACACTGTGAGTTTAGAGCTTTGCAGGTTAATGGGGCAGTTTACCTCTTTGAGTTAAAATGATCTTCGTGGTGATGGAATTGAATTTTCTAAATCAAGCTTGGTCTATTCTTTCACTTCATTTGACGTGAATAAAGAGGACCCTCCTGCCTGCCCATTTCCTGCGAATGGGCACAGATTGCTCCTATCTTATCATGTTCATTACTCAAGAAAAACAAACGCAGACTCTGAAAGAAGGAAACAAAAGATTTTTCTGAAAAGAGGAAAACAAAGGAATATTCTGAAAAGAGGAAAACAATGAATCTAAAAGAAGGGAAACAAACAGAGACACTGAAAGAAGGGAAACAAAGACTCTGACAAATATAAAACTAACAGAGACTCTAAAAGAAGGAAAACTAATGGAGACCCTGAATGTAGAATCTAAAAGAAGGGAAACAAACAGAGACACTGAAAGAGGGGAAACAAAGACTCTGAAAGAAAGGAAACAAACAGAGGCTCTAAGTGAGGGGAACAAACAGAGACTGTGAAAGAAAGAAAACTAACTCTTAAAGGGTCAGCTGTTTCAGAATCCCATGTTTCCAGGGCACAGGGTGACGCTGATCACCGGTGTTTTTTGGCTACATGGGTGCAATCTGTTGAATTTATGTAAACATAAGGAAGACAAGTCAATTTTAACTTTCATTTTCCTTTGCATAATTGAACACTTTATACTGATAAAAGGCCAAATGTAGAGCACACCCCGCTCTCTGTGGAAAGAGTACTAAAACAACTTTGTAGCATTTATTTGTTTTGAATTGACAGGTGCGTTTGTGAATGAATACGTACCACTTGCAGTTTTACAGATTAACCGTTCAGCAGATGGTCTCAGTCAGGCCGGACGTACACAGATCACATTCTTTTTAAATGTGACCTATTTATGCTGCTGGATTTCTACTGAATAGGTTCAGGTCCAGTGCTCAAGCATACAATGGCTGTACCCCAGCTAGGAATCAAACCTGCAGCCTCAGAGGATGCGAGCTCAGTTTCCCAATCACTATATTCCACAGCTGCCCCAAAGGTGTCAGGTTATTGGGAGAAAAATTTCACTTCTGGAAAAATACCTGTGATGAGGTATAAGACTTGTGGTGAAGGGAACTATAATGGTACTCTGTGGCTCCAACAGAAATCAAATCACGTTTTATTTTTTTATCCCAGCGGTGCCAGTGCTTTCAGCATGAGTGCTTGAGTGTTGATTTTGAGGACACGGAGCCTTAAAGTGTGGAAAAGCAATGCCACGGTCTCTCTCTCTCTCTCTCTGACGGATGAATATGTGCTGCCAGTGGTTTTTGTTCAGAGAGGTTCAGCTGAGCGTGGAAACGTCCGCATGTACCTTTTAAACTCTCTTTAATGCAGTGCGTAGACTCCCTGCGTATTAATGAGAAATTCGGTCCGGGACCAGACGGCCGTCCATTTTGCATGCTGGGAAGTTTAACACCGCTCCTTTTCCTGAAGATATCGGCTGTGTCCAAATCAGAGCGCTGTCTACTGCTTTAGCGTGCGCTACATGCAGTGTGCAAAAAAAACAGATACGGGCTCCTATTGAGCTCCACTGCTGGAAGCGCTGACCACTCCCTCCGCTCTGAAAAGAAGCCCAGACAGACGGACAGACGGACAGAGAGTCAGGGGCGAGGACTCTACGTTCTTTACTTACGGACAGAGCGGTATAATTCACTTTTTAAAAGCCGGCGGACACCGCGGCGGTACAGAGATGCACAGTGATCAATCACTGGCAGGGTGAGTACTGGCCTGGTTTGGTCTGGTTCCGCTGACGCTGAAGAACCAAAGCCAGCGACATGATGCAGGGAAGAAAACCTCTAAACCAGCAGAACATCAGAACGTCCGTCGCTCACAGGAGGCTCACTACAAGTGCTCGTGAAAGCTATCAGCAATCAGTTTATTTTATTTTTTTTAGTTTGTTTTTTTAATGAGCTTCTGTTGTCTAATAATGTTTATGTAAAAAAAAAAAAAAAAAAAGACTGGGTTCAGGTCTCTGAGAACAGTTTCCTGAGCAAAAATCACAAAAAAAAAAAAAGTGAATTCTGAGCCAAGGCTGCCTGAGAACGCATGGCGCGGTTCAGCGTTTCAGAATAGCTCTGAGCCGCTGCAAATATCAAGCAAATACCGGTCATTTGGCGATGACTGTCGTCTCGGAGAACCATCTGTCTCCCTGTAAATGAACGTGACAGATTGCGCTCGTTTGGCCTTTCCCCCGAACAGCCGGTGGTCCACGGTTCCGCACACCCCCCCCCCAGCTGGCGGGATACGGTTCCCCCCCCCCGACGGGATGCCGGCGGCGGGCTGGAGTCGCTCCGGAGGGGGGGGGGGGCAGTGAAACCCGGGTTCGACCTGGAGCCAGCGCCGCGCCGCGAGTTCTCCCCGGGCCGGGCTAATTACCGCCGGGCCGTCGCTCCTGCGGGAGGGAAAAAACCTGTTTATTCTGCGTGTTAATTAAGCCAACCGGCTCTCACTGCTCTAAATCAGCGCTGATAAGCTGCATTCTGCACCCTGTCCGTCAGACTGAAGCCCCGCCCCCTCCTCTGTTATGCAGAGTGAGAGAGAGTCTGGATTGGGCTCTCTTTTAACAGCAGTGGGGAAGAATGCACCAGTGTGTTTGCTGTAGGTCAGTACCCTAATTTTGTGTCTGATATTTATATCTGATATTTGCAGGCTAGTATAGTCTGGCGGTGCCAGCAGTGAATTCCGCTCAGCCAATAGCAGGCCTGGCTGCAGGTCCTCCCTTTCTTCCTCCTCCTCCTCCTCTTCATCACCCTGTAGCTCCTCCTCACGCGCTGGCCTCCTCAGCCTCGTGACCCTGGCGATGGCAGGAGCTCCTCTGGTCACTGAGGCTTGGAAAGAGGGAAGGGTCAGACCTGAGCCTTTCTCACGATGAATTAAACATGTTTTTCTCTCTTTTTAATGAGCTCTCGAAAAGTGTTAGCTGGAGACGGAGAGAGAGAGAGATGCAGAGAGTAAGAGGGAGAGAGAGAGAGAGAGAGCGAAACTTGGTTAAACCTATTTCTACAGTCACCTAGCAACAGAAAACAGTAGGCAGGATGTAACAGTACTCTGTGCTTTGTGGTGAGATCATCTGGGATTTTTTTCCGGGCTTTTCACACTTTAAAAATAAATAAATAAAGTTAAGCAGAATATGCTTAAAAACAAACTCCATCAAGCCACAGGTTACAGACACAGGCCTTCGATGGAACGAGACAAGACCCAATCAGTGCACACGAGGAAGAAGCGCTGCAGCAGTGGAGCTTCCTCTGTGTGAGAACAGTGGAGTCAGCAGGGCCTTAAACGGGTTTGGGGGGGACGGGGGGGGGGGGGTCGTATGGACAGCAATGTAGCCGTATGTTATATATCGCTTCAAATTACTTGGTTATGGACTTACCCTAATCACCCACAGCTCCTGCATTATCCAGTCTTGGCAGGTTCTCCACTGAAGATAAGGATTTGTACCACGTCAAATCCATTTTACTGGAAACGTACCGGAATTATTTCAGCCAATTGGATTTGCCAAATTAAGATATCGATCAGCGGATCAGGAGGATGAACGCATTTATGACTGGGCTCAAGCTGTGATGAAAAATGGCAGGATTAGAGTCATGAGCTCATGGATCAACAGCAAGGCGGGAACTGAAAGGGTGAGAGACGCAGCCAGAGAGATTTATTTTCCGTCCCAATCAATGGCAGCGCTACTGTACCTCTGTGACCTGAGCCTGTATTAATAAAACATAGACCTGAGTCTGTATTCATAAAGCATAGACCTGA
Organism: Anguilla rostrata; assembly: GCF_018555375.3. Taxonomy (NCBI): domain Eukaryota; kingdom Metazoa; phylum Chordata; class Actinopteri; order Anguilliformes; family Anguillidae; genus Anguilla; species Anguilla rostrata. The sequence continues at coordinate 40,073,005 of NC_057944.1, forward strand.
GCCTGTATTAATAAAACATATACCTAAGCTCATATTCATAAAGCATCTCAGAGCATAAGAGCTGATCTAGGATCAGGTTTAACTCCAGTCCTGGAGGGCCACAGTGTCTGCAGGTTTAACTCCAGTCCTGGAGGGCCACAGTGTCTGCAGGTTTAACTTCAGTCCTGGAGGGCCGCAGGGTCTGCAGGCTGAACTCCAGTCCTGGAGGGCCGCAGGGTCTGCAGGCTGAACTCCAGTCCTGGAGGGCCACAGTGTCTGCAGGTTTAACTTCAGTCCTGGAGGGCCACAGTGTCTGCAGGTTTAACTCCAGTCGCCTGCGCCCCATTGGCTGCCCTGCGTCTGTTTCAGGCGATAACTCACATCACCTGCGCCCCATTGGCTGCCCTGCGTCTGTGTGAGGCGATAGCTCACATTGCCTGCGCCCCATTGGTTGCCCTGCGTCTGTTTGAGGCGATAGCTCACATCGCCTGCGCCCCATTGGCTGCCATGCGTCTGTGTGAGGTGATAGCTCACATCGCCTGCGCCCCATTGGTTGCCCAACAAAGGCAGCGGCTCAACCAGCGCTGGTAATTAGCGCCTTCTGCGACGCGTTCAGAACGATCACGCCACGGGCGGCAGGGCTGTGATTAATTACTCTTCGCCGTCGTGCGTCATGCCCAGAGTTTCCGTTAAGGTTTGGTCGAGCACTGCGGCTGGTTTGATTAAAGGAAGGAGAGGTCTTGAGGGAGAGACACGGATAATAGCCTTAATTAAACATTAATGAGGAAACAGAGGGAATAGAGAGAATTAGCTAAAAAAAAAAAAACTTTTAAAAAAAACAGCTGACTGGGGCTTTAGGCTTCTCTCCTGATGTAATAGTGTTGGCTGTCAGTGACTTAAATGGTGGGCAGCCAATAAGCTTCCAGTATGTACATATAGGCACTTAGCAGATACTCCTGTCCAGGGAAGCTTACGTTTTTCTGTGCATATAATCCATTCATATAACTACACCTGTACGAAAGCTGTTTCATAGACCTCCATGTCAGGTACCAGAACAGTGTCCCACCTGGGAATCAAACCTGCAGCATCTGAGGTCCAGTCCGGTACACTAACCCCTGCACTGCTGGTCCGAGAGGCCACTGAACTCTAGTGATGGGTTGCCATGGACACCGTGAGGCATCAGTGACAGGGAGCTAGCTTCGCACAGCTAACGCAGATGTGGTCGACATTGTAAGCTATTTCTAGTGTAAATTTATTTCTGCTGTGTACTTCGCCAGCGAGCAGGGAGGGGGAATCAGACACAGCCACGGATATGAGGCGTCCTGTTCTGTGTTCTGTGTGTGGTCAGCGCCTGGGGAGGGCCTGTCCTGCCTCTCAGGCTGAGCTGCCCCTTCCTCTGTCAGGGGGGGAACATCCTCTTCCTCGGTCACGGGGGGGAACATCCTGTCTCTCTGTGTCATTCGGACCATCAGTTATCACCATGGATACGCGTGAGAGATCTGTCTCCCGGCAACGCTGTGCATCCCTGTGGGTAACCGCTCAGTAACCTCCTCTGAGTGACCTCTGACCCCGTTCCCCTGAGCCCTTCCCTCCACATGTCTGCTTCTCCTGCACATACGTCTGTCTCCCCTGCACATACATCTGTCTCCCCTGCGCATACGTCTGTCTCCCCTGCGCATACACCTGCTATCCCCTGTGCATAAATCTGTTTCTCATGCACATACGCCTGTCTCCTCTGCTCCCTCTCCTGTCGTAGCCTCTCTGGGTTGGCCCTCGAGGCGACAGCTGTCAATCACGTCAATCACAGCTGTGACAGATCTAAATATTAATCTGTGAATCTGCAGTGATGCTGCCGGCCCGAGGTGTGAACTGTCTCGTTTCACACCGTACCACGTGTCTACGGCTCCCGGCCTGTCTCCTTTCACACCGTACCGCGTGTCTACGGCTCCCGGCAGACTCTGTTTGGTACGCGTCTTAAAAACACTGCAGAAATACGGTCTCTTCCTCCCCGTGGAACCGTATTCAGGAGAAATGCCTTCATGACATTTACCTAAAAAGATAAATGGGATGGAGCTGTGCTAGGACATTATGTCATGTTTTAAAAAATGCCAATCTTTTCATGCCAGAAAGAAATAAGTGAACAAAAGAAAACATAAATTTGATAAATTATGCGGAAAAGCTGAAATGCTTCACATTCAGATCACTAGCACTAGCCTGGCTAGCATCCAGCGCCTGTAGTAGAGACACTGAGGGTGAAAGGCAGCACTGTGCAGGAGAGGTGACTGTGTTTAACCCTCCCGCTGCTGTCGTCTGCACAGACAGAAGGGTAATTACACAGCGAAGCAGTGCATTAAAAAACAAAAACAAGGGCTTGGATTTCAGTCCCCAGCCTGAGTTGCTCTGAGCCCTCAGCGACAGCCCTCTCGCCTCCGAGCTCGGAGAAACCGTCCACTTACATTCAGAGGAGAAACTGTCCACTTACATTCAGAGGAGAAACCGTCCACTTACATTCAGAGGAGAAACCGTCCACTTACATTCAGAGGAGAAACCGTCCACTTACATTCAGAGGAGAAACCGTCCAGTTACATTCAGAGGAGAAACCGTCCAATTACACTCAGAGGAGAAACCGTCCACTTACATTCAGAGGAGAAACCGTCCACTTACATTCAGAGGAGAAACCGTCCACTTACATTCAGAGGAGAAACCGTCCGATTACACTCAGAGGAGAAACCGTCCACTTACATTCAGAGGAGAAACCGTCCACTTACATTCAGAGGAGAAACCGTCCACTTACATTCAGAGGAGAAACCGTCCAATTACACTCAGAGGAGAAACCGTCCACTTACATTCAGAGGAGAAACCGTCCACTTACATTCAGAGGAGAAACCGTCCACTTACATTCAGAGGAGAAACCGTCCGATTACACTCAGAGGAGAAACCGTCCACTTACATTCAGAGGAGAAACCGTCCACTTACATTCAGAGGAGAAACCGTCCACTTACATTCAGAGGAGAAACCGTCCAGTTACATTCAGAGGAGAAACCGTCCACTTACATTCAGAGGAGAAACCGTCCAGTTACATTCAGAGGAGAAACCGTCCAGTTACATTCAGAGGAGAAACCGTCCACTTACACTCAGACATTAACGGAGGCGTAAAGGCTCCACCTATGGCTTTGAGATCCAGGTTCGCATTCTGACCCGAAGCGAAAGCCGTCGTCGCTCTCATGGAGTGGGAGGAAGTGTGGCAGGGGGGCATGAGAGCTGTAAGGTCAAAGGTCAAAGGGGACCCACACAAACTGCAGAGGTCACTGAGGCCCGAGCAGCACAGAGCCTGTCTGTCTCTTGCTCAGAGTTTTATATTTAAAAAAACACCCATAAAGAGAGTCAAATTAGCCTGTTTATCTCAATTTATATTTGTACGCTCCTTTTAAGAACAAAACAAACCCGTGCGTGTCAGAATGGAGACGCTCTGCTCTGCTCAAACGACTCTGCCGTCGGTTTAATTAGCTCCTCGCTCAGGACGGATCAGGGAGCGGTGGAGTGATTTTCGGTGGTTCTGTGAGCATTGCGTCACCTCATCAGTCAGAGGGGGCGGTGACTGGGCACGGCCGACGGGGTGATTTAACCAATTTAGTGCCAATCGTGCTGAAAAGCGGGAGAGCAGATCTGCTCTGTGGGGTCTCTCTGTCTCTTAGGCTCCAGTGTTGTTTTTTCCGGGAGAAAATCTGACTTGATTATTTTTCTCCGTGCGCTGTTTTTAAATACGAAGGCTGTCGACAGAGCGCTTTCTCGACTCGCGGTTTTTGTTAAATCACATTAAACCGAACCATCGATCATGTCCGCCGTCATTACAGTTAGCCCCGCCCCCACTCTGGAGTTACTCCTCTAACTCGGCTGATTGGCGGGTGTTTACCGCTTAGAGCCTCTAACAGCCCGTCTCCCGCTAACATACTCTGCGTCTGAACGGGGAGTAGTCCGCCCCTTGACCAGGGCGAGATGCCACTGGGAACAGCATTTAAAAACTTTTCTGTAGGCTGAGCCATAGAAAAATAACAGTTGAATGGACGAAATGTATGACCCCATCTCTGAAATATGACCCCGTTGTGTTTGGTCATGTTGGCTCCCTGCAGGTGCAGCGCTGTTCCCCTGGCCCCACGGTGGTGGGATGAGCTTCCGGTCCGAACTGCAGAACTCCAGGGTTTTTATTCCTAGACCGGGATACGCTCCTTCTGTGAGTCCCTTCCTCCTTCCGCCCTGGCTGCTTGGTCTCATGCGATTGCTTTAGGTTTGTAAAAGCATGCTTATGATTTCATATGGGCAGCTATATGAATAGATCATCTGTATTACTGCTGTAAGTTGACAGAAGTTAAGTTATATTTAGTGTTTTATTGATGCTGCACTTAGACACACTGGTCTGTGAATGTTATTACTGCTGGTCATGTGACTCTGCTGAATGCAGTTACGTTCCCTTTCACTGTAAGTCACTGTGGATAAGAGTGTGTGAGTGTGACTGAAGGTAATGTAATGAAATGATATGAATGAATGAATGAATGGATGAACCAATGAGTGAATGAACAAATGAACCAATGAATGAATGAATGTTTGAATGAAGGAATGAGTTCATGCATTAATTAATGAATGGATGTATGGATGAATGAACCAATGAATGAATGAATATTTGAATGAAGGAATGAATTAATGAATGAATGGATGGATGGATGGATGAACCAATTAATGAAAGGATGGATGGAAGAATAAAAGAACCAATGAATGAATGAATGTTTGAATGAAGGAATTAATGAAGGAATTAATGAATGAATGAATGAATCGATGGATGGATGGATGAATGAATGTTTGAATGAATGAATGAATAGATTGATGAATGAATGAATGGATGGATGGATGGATGGATGGATGGATGGATGAACAAATGAACCATTGAATGAATGAATTAATAAATTAATGAATAATGTTTCCTTCATAAAAACACTCATCCCATAAAGGCATATCAGACCCCTCTAGCCGTGAGCTTAATTGAACACAAAGCCAGCGCAGTACACTGTGATTACAGTCACTCTGCCAAGAGCGGCCATGGCAATTATAAAACCATCATAACATTAAAAATCACATTTCATCCTGCCAGAGAGCAGCAAGGCAGCTTACACACGCACACAATCTTCTCTCGCTCCGTGAATTATGAATTAAAAAACCCCGCAGGTCCACAGTCATCTCTGGTAAACAATCACTGGAGCAGCATCTTCACGTCCTGCTCAGAATTATCTTGGAGACGCTTTTACTTGTTATCGGCAACACAAATTCTGTGATCTTTTGAAACAACCTCAGTCAATTCTCCCGCTACTGCTCCTGCTACTAGCACTGGACTATCAGGTTCCTGTTCATAACTGACTGGACGCTGTTGTCTGAATGCTTCTTCAAGAAGGAAATGACATCACAGAAATACAGTAACTAAACAGATGTGATCCATTCACTACACACGTGCAAACATAAGCACATGCACACACACACATACATATATATGCATGCGCACTCACGCACACACACACACACAAACACACACACTCTCTCTCTCTCTCACACACACACACACACACCCCACACACATGCACACACACACACACACTCTCTCTCTCTCTCTCTCTCTCACACACACACACACACACACACACACACACACACACATACACACCACACACTCACGCAGACACACACACATACACACCACACACACACACACACACACACACACACACATCTGTGACCAGGGCGACTCTGGGGACGGTCAGAGCCTCCTGACAGGAGCAGCCTCGCGCGGTACGGCATCAGTCTACCCCGCCAAGGACAGCTGCCTGTCAGCCTGCTCGCGGGACAAAGAGCCTGCATAATTCAGGAGGATTTCTGGCGAGCGAGCCCGTCTCCGGTCAGATATATCTCCTCTGGGTCGCCCTGCATCCCCTCCGTCACGGGGGGAGGGCATCCCTCCATCAATCTTCTTCACCTCCTTCCCTCCGTTTTTCGTTCAGGCTGTTTTTATTTCGTTCGGCGGGCCGTGTATCTCTGCAGAGAGCCGGTTCCCCTCGCCACAGGCGTCCAAAGCATCTGAATTATTCAGCGAACGCCGTGCCAGGCAGCTAAACGCCTCTATCGGCACACGCCGTGAGATGCCATGCATGAACATGGTATTAAAGGTGAGGCCTATATATATATTGCAAACGGGTCAATAAAAGCGATTGGACTGCTTCGCTGCACAGGAAGCGGACGGAAAATGAGTTCCTTGCCCTGTAGTCCTCAAAGCTGATGGACGTGCGGCGCAGGTCTGCCACTGCAGAAGTGATCTCTGAATTGCCGGGACCTCTGAAGGTCAAGAAATGAAAGGGTTTGTTTAGTCAATATGAGACGCTACTGAAAGAGTACAGGTTCCATATGGAGAGTAAAACGGGAGGAGTAAAACACGATCTCACTGAAGCTTTCCCAGCCTTTCTCCCTCTCACTGAAGCTTTCCCACCCTTTCTCCCTCTCACTGAAGCTTTCCCACCCTTTCTCCCTCTCACTGAAGCTTTCCCAGCCTTTCTCCCTCTCACTGAAGCTTTCCCAGCCTTTCTCCCTCTCACTGAAGCTTTCCCACCCTTTCTCCCTCTCACTGAAGCTTTCCCACCCTTTCTCCCTCTCACTGAAGCTTTCCCACCCTTTCTCCCTCTCACTGAAGCTTTCCCACCCTTTCTCCCTCTCACTGAAGCTTTCCCAGCCTTTCTCCCTCTCACTGAAGCTTTCCCACCCTTTCTCCCTCTCACTGAAGCTTTCCCACCCTTTCTCCCTCTCACTGAAGCTTTCCCACCCTTTCTCCTCCACTGAAGCTTCCCAGCCTTCTCCCTCTCACTGAAGCTTTCCCACCCTTTCCCCTCTCACTGAGCTTTCCACCCTTTCTCCCTCCTGAAGCTTCCACCCTTTCTCCTCTCACTGAAGCTTCCGCAGCCTTTCTCCCTCTCACTGAGCTTTCCCACCCTTCCCCTCACTGAAGCTTTCCCACCCTTCTCCCTCTCACTGAAGCTTTCCACCCTTTCTCCCTCTCACTGAAGCTTCCACCTTTCTCCCTCTCACTGAAGCTTCCACCTTTCTCCCTCTCACTGAAGCTTTCCCACCCTTTCTCCCTCTCACTGAAGCTTTCCCACCCTTTCTCCCTCTCACTGAAGCTTTCCCAGCCTTTCTCCCTCTCACTGAAGCTTTCCCACCCTTTCTCCCGGGGCTGAGTCGGGATTGTTACAGAACAGGCCCCCGAGCGCTCGGATACTGCCACGATCAAACCCAGAGCGGGGTTTAATGAGACAGAAGTGGACTTCTTGTGACGCGAGGTCAAAATGGCCGTCCTGCGGTTCACGCGCGCGTTGCGTAAATGCTTTCAGCTGAAGAACAGGCCGTGTACTCCCAAGCTCGGGCAGCTAAGCTGAAAGTTTAATATCGCCATCTTTATCACATGCTTAAATGTGCTGAAGTGTTGCCCCAGTACTGGCTAGTTTGGCTAATATATCATGTAAAATTGTACAAACAGATGTGCAGTGTGGGATGCAGAACTGAAAGGCAACATTGAGGACTGAACACAATGTGTCAATACTGTATTCTACATGAAATGCTCTAATATATCCTCCTAAAACCTGCCAATTCATTTTTGTCTTCTATAGGGGGCATGAGTATCTAAACTTAATAATCATAAGACCCATATATTCTGCTTTGCTGAAACCTACATTACAGGGGACATTCGATAACAATAAATTTATATTTTGAAACTATTTTCGTCATCAGCGACACTTGTATTATGTCAGTAAAATGAGCAAATGTTTTTTAGGAGAATGTGTAATAAAAATTTGTTGGCACATTTTGATTTAGCTTTCCTTTAAAAAAAAAAAAATCCATTCATTTTTATGCGAGCACAAGTTCCTTCTGTCAGGTTTAGCCAAATTCACAAAATAGAAATGATCAGATGATGACTGCTTCTCTTTTCACTGGAAACAAACATATTTATCATATTTATCTCCATTTTGCTCAGTATTAGTGAATTTCTGGCAGTTTGGAGGGCTTCTCTTCCGTCTCTTTTTGTTGCTCATAAATCCAGCAGGGGGCTTTTTTCCCTAATCGGGCACATCTCTGCGAGCCACACAAAGCTCCTCTCCCAGCACACCGTGTTTGCGTGCAGGGTTTCTGCGCTCATTTATGCAAGCTCATTTAGAGACGAGGGCTTTCCAAATCCACACGGACTCCGAGATCTTTCGTGTCTTGGCAGCGAGGTTAATATCCCGCACCTGCGGCCTCTCCCAGTTCCATTCTGATGCATTTTCACATTTAACATCTGTTGCTGCCATTTCTGTCATTTCAAAAATATTGATCAGTTTTTTATGCAAATGTCCATTATTATTTGTACTGTAAGACCATCGTATGGCACAGGATGCCATTATTAAAACACCATTTGCGTCCAACGCAGCCTCAGCGCAGAGCTGCAGCTGCAACACACCGTGTGTTATTTATTTGTTAAATAAAAATGGGAATAAAGTAGGATGGGGCTGCGTAGGTGTTTTACTGCGCATCAAGGGTTCCCGTCTCTGGCTGCTTCTGGAAGACATGTGTGTTCATGTCAGAAGCATTTCTATCCCGTTTCCAGGCGTGGAAAACACACCGTCCATTTCCCTTGCGTGTTTGGCCATGACATGCTTCTGATGGTGTGTGACAGCATACTGTATGCAGGACTCGCTCCGGGATTTATTAGAAATACATGAGCTCTTAAAGTGGGGTGGTGGGGGGGGGGGGGGGTCAGTCCTGCTGCCCCCGCTGTGTCATTAGTGCCATTCCCGTATCTTCTGCGCTTTCAGCTCCGATGATGAACACAGAGGCCCAGGACAGCGTGCCAGCTTCCCTTCTCTCTGTACACATCTGAGCCCGTCTTAATGTTTCAGAAACGCACAGGCACGCACGCACGCACGCATGCACACACACACGCAGAGACATACGCACACACACACACACACATACAGTGACATACATACACACACGTGAACACGCACACACACGCAGAGACATACACACATGCACACACATACACACACATGCACACACACACACCTGAGCCCCTCCTGTCCCAAGGAACGCCACTCAGAACAGAGAGAGAGAAATGGAGAGAGAAACAATTGAAAGAGGCTGACAGTGCATTAACAGTAAGATTAAAGAATCAGATACCAATTCTACAGTTTCATTTTGCTGAGTGAGAGAAAGAGAGGGACATTATCTGGACATTAACCATTCAATACAGGGCTTCATCTCGGCATTCTATTCCGAAGATCTTTAATCCTCTGCAATACTGCCCAGACATGCCAAGCCAGATTTCAATCACTGAACAAGTTCCCAGCTTCCCAACAATCAGAGGTTATCATAATTAATCCTTTTACAGTGACCACTCTGATGTAAGACGAATGTGTAGCTAATCAGCACAGTCCCGTCGCATGCAAACCTTTTTAAAGACAATGAGCTCCAATTTATTCTCGAGAGGAAAGAAAGAAAAACAGACTATCTCAGCAAAAGGTCGGTTTAGGTCTGTTCTTTGTTCGACCGTCACTAATGAAATGCGTAAAGCGTCGTACGTCATCAGTTAATCAATCCACGTTCTGGCGCTGTGCTCATTCAACCCGACAGTAATTTATGTAAAGCGGAACAAAAACGAGATGACTCATAGAAACGAGTTACCGGAACCCTGGGACCGAGCTATGCTGGAACGGGCTATCTACGAAAAACAATTTTGCCGGTTACCAGTGCAATTCCAGAAACGCGACCACCCCCCTTCGCATCGTACATAGAAATCACGCGTCCCGAGGCGTCACTTACATTTATATTCATTGGCTGTAATTGACAATGTGTCCCGGAGTTTCTGTTACTGTCCCGAGTTGCATTGAATTATTTTATTGCGTGGGGATACTTTGAATGAAAACGCTCTGTGATACAGACACGTGTGCGGTGCATTGGATTTTTACTCCACCCCTCCCACCCTGATCGTTGGATGAAGGCCTTAAATGCGGTCATAACAGAAAGATGGATGCTGAAATAATCCATGAAAATTAAACTAATGTCCAACGAATACATTTTCCCGGTTCATATAAGTCAATACGTTCCAGAAAAACAATTAAAACTGAAAGCAGTATTCATTGATCTGTTTTATTTATTATTGTGTAATTTCCTTAATAAAACGTTTAGCCAAAGTAATGTAGATTAGGACTGCTGGGCTGAGAAGCAGTGAAAAGCAGACTTGATTCCAGGAGAACAGACTCGCAGCGCGAGGAGGAGGATCACAGTGAAGGTTCTGATTTCTGAGTTCTTTCATGGTTCAGTAGAGGGGAACCAGCATCTATGTTATTATTATTTTCTGTGTGTGATTTAAGGTTATCCTATCACCAAAATGCTATCAGCTCTGGTGCTTGCCCCCCAAACCCCCCCGCCCCCTCCTGTATCAGTCTCCAGAGACAGACCCACAGGAACATTATTCTCAGCTGGGCTTACCGTGTGTCTCTGCTGCTTCGCTTAATTGGTGACTTCCTGCAAATGGCTTTTCTCCCAGAATCCCCCAGTGAATTATTTTCTGTTCTTTGTTGCTATTTGTGTCCATAAGTCTGTAAATACGTGCTTGCAGAAAGATTTACACACATACACATATATACACACGTGTGCGTGTGTGCGCGTGCGTGTTTGTGTGTCTTTGTGCATGTGTGTGTGCGTGTGCATGTGTGAGCGTGTCTGTGTGTGTGTCTGTGTGCATGTGGGTGCATGTGTGTGTGTGCGCGTGCATGTGGGCGTGTCTGTGTGCATGTGTGTGTGTGTGTGCACGTGTGCGCGTGCATGTGTGAGTGTGTGGGCCTATCTGTGTGCGTGTTTGCATGTGTGTGTGTGCGCGTGCATGTGGGCGTGTCTTTGTGCATGTGTGTGTGCGTGTGCATGTGTGGGCGTGTCTGTGTGTGTGTCTGTGTGCATGTGGGTGCATGTGTGTGTGTGCGCGTGCGTGTTTGTGTGTCTGTGTGCGTGTGTGGGCCTGTCTGTGTGTGTGTGTGTGTGTGTGTGTGTGTGTGTCTGTGTGCGTGTACGTGTGTGTGTGGATGTGTACACACACAAGCTAATGAAATTCCAGTCAGCTCCTGAAGGTGGTAATGTCTTTATGAAGGCCCTTACTGTTTGAAAAAGAGAAAATGGGGACTGAATACTGAACAGAGAGGAACACAAAGACTCAGATTCAGCACCGCAGAATCCCTCCAAGACCCGAGCAGCCTTTCCCCTGTGAAGACGGGGGGCTTCTCAGAGGGCTTATCGGCGTTTTGCTGGCGTATTTCAGACAGGCTTCCTCCACGGGAGAGGCCTTAGCTGAGCCCCTGCTGGCTGCGCTGTGCCACTGCAGAGAGTGGGGGCGTCTGAGCCGGGGATCACATCAGTAGTCAAAGTTTGTTTTCAACAAAGCTGCACTTTTCTGCAATTTTCTGTGACATTTGACAAATAGGATTTGGGATTTTGGTGTTCAGTGTCAAATCTGGAGGAAGGAAAATGAGCACATGGCAGCCCTCAGCCTGTGAGACTGTGTGGGAATGCAGGTGGGGACTCTCCTTGCTACATTAAATAATCAGAGTAAAATATCAGATTCTGTTTTGAAAGACTTGACAATTCACATTTATGTTATTCCAGCGAATGTAAACCTTTCTGGAACACCAGGGAAGATTCTGGTCAGATTCCCATTTGATTGTGGAATAAACTTCATAAGAGGTAGTGCAGAACGTTTTGCTGGTCCGGACAAGCTCTGTTGAAATCCCAGAAAAACGATCCAGGAACGTTGCATTCAAACGTACTGGCAACCTCCCCTCATGGTTACCGTCACAAAAAACACCATGCAGGGCAAGCGCCCAGTTCATTTTAACGATGATCCTAATGAATGTACTTAAACAGCCGATGTTTAACATTGCTAGCATTCCTCACAGAAGTAACGTGAATGACCATGTGACTTTTGAATGACCTGATGACCTTTGACCTTAACTAAGCTTAGATGCAGGATGCTGTATTCATGCCTAAAAGCAGCTGGCCAGGTGTTAGTCAGAGTAATGGCGCTACAGGCTGTCAGGGGCCCGTGTCCTGCGTTGCGCTGAAACACTACGGGCCAACGGCAGAGTGGCTAACAGGTTAGAGTGCGGTAAATATTCATAACGCTGTGCATTTCTACACAGAGCTCTTTGTGTAATGGCTGCATCGCTCTGAGCCCGTATTGCTGACAGACCTCTCCCATATCAAACCGCTGAGAGGCCGAAGCAGTCCGGCCACGCCCCGCAGGACCCTGCCGTGTGTGGCTCAGTGTGTCTGCAGGTCCTGACGAAACAGGGCTGAGGCGCTCGATATCATACTAAACTCTTTTTACTGCGTTTCTGTTTCACCCTCAGGAGCTGCATCGATGGAGAGCACCTCCCTGTGGACACCCCCTCCCCCCCTCCCCACAGCCACGCGGTTCACACACCTGAAGCCAAGCTTCCGAAACCTGACGTCCCAACCAAGCAAAGTCTTCCCTGCTGCTACATGCATGATACCCTATTAAAGACCGCACTCTTGCTCTGTGGTGAGGCTCAGCCTTGGAGGACCTTCGGCTCTCTTGCTGTGGTGAGGGTGAGCCTTGGAGGACTAACAGCTCTCTTGTTCTGTGGTGAGGGTGAGCCTTGGAGGACTTTTGGCTCTCTTGTTCTGTGGTGAGGGTGAGCCCTGGAGAACTGATGGCTCTCTAGCTGCGTGGTGAGGGTGAGCCTTGGAGGACTGACAGCTCTCTTGCTCTGTGGTGAGGGAGAGCCTTGGAGGACTGATGGCTCTCTCATTCTCTGGTGAGGGTGAGCCTTGGCGGACTGATGGCTCTCTCGTTCTCTGGTGAGGGTGAGCCTTGGAGGACTGATGGCTCTCTTGCTCTGTGGTGAGGGTGAGCCTTGGAGGACTGATGGCTCTCTCGTTCTCTGGTGAGGGTGAGCCTTGGAGGACTGATGGCTCTCTTGCTCTGTGGTGAGAGTGAGCCTTGGAGGACTGATGGCTCTCTTGCTCTGTGGTGAGGGTGAGCCTTAGAGGACTGTTGGAGAGCAGGAATGAGATGGAAGCAGCGAGCGCGTCTCTGGGGGAGTCAGCTGGCACACGCATTGTTTCGCTCATAACAAGCAGTGACTGCTGTGTGGAAACTCTCTCTGGGGCTATTATGGGATGTCTACAGCCTGCCAAGCCGAATTAGGGTCACGCCACGGATAAGAAAGGTTCCTTTTAAATTTAATCTTCACCTAAATCCCCACATGCTCACAACCATATAGGCCTACAGAGCATGCACCCGCTGAACGAATAGCAGTTTCATTTAATAATGCAACTCGATAACATGGAATTCTATTGGTAATAATAATTCATTGCAGTTTCTTTCATATAGTGATACCCTACCCTAGCACATGACACAGTAGAATGCTGCATACAGTGGCAAGCTTAGTGAGATTAGCAACAGGAGAACTGTAAACAGAAACCATCCACTGGTTTCAGATGTGGGTAGTCGCAACCCCAGGGTGTCCCAATATTCCAAAAATGTGTCCTCCTTTCCTCCACTTCCACCTCGTCTCCGTGCCCTGGAAACCGATCTTTGAGCCCTCCCTCCCTCCAGTGTCCCAATAAGGGAGGAGATAAGCGAAGCATGCAGAACTGTATCAGCGAAGCGGCTTCAAACTCGTCGCCTCCCCTCCTTACCTCCACATACTTCCGAGTAGGAGATGAGTGGTAGTGGGGGAGTGGAGGAGAGGTAGGAGATGAGTGGTAGTGGGGAGAGAGGAGAGGTAGGAGATGAGTGGTAGTGGGGGAGTGGAGGAGAGGTAGGAGATGAGTGGTAGTGGGGGAGTGGAGGAGAGGTAGGAGACGAGTGGTAGTGGGGGAGTGGAGGAGAGGAGGTGAGGTAGGAGACGAGTGGTAGTGGGGGAGTGGAGGAGAGGAGGTGAGGTAGGAGACGAGTGGTAGTGGGGGAGAGGAGGAGAGGAGGAGGTAGGAGATGTGGTAGTGGGGGAGAGGAGGGAGTAGGAGACGAGTGGTAGTGGGGGAGAGGAGGAGAGGAGGTGAGGTAGGAGATGAGTGGTAGTGGGGGAGAGGAGGAGAGGTAGGAGACGAGTGGTAGTGGGGGAGAGGAGGTGAGGTAGGAGACGAGTGGTAGTGGGGGAGTGGAGGGGAGGTAGGAGACGAGTGGTAGTGGGGGGAGTGGGGGAGTGGAGGAGAGGAGGGGAGGTAGGAGATGAGTGGTAGTGGGGGAGTGGAGGAGAGGAGGGGAGGTAGGAGATGAGTGGTAGTGGGGGAGTGGAGGAGAGGAGGGGAAGAGTGAAGAGTAATGGGACACACTCCCAGTCTCTCTCATCTACCTTGTCTGGAAAGGGAAGTTGCAGTCTGTGGGATTGCTACCCTGCATTCTGATGGGTTCCACCAAATAACCTGCATTCTGATTGGTGCTACCAAGTACCCTGCATTCTGATTGGTTCTACCAAGTACCCTGCATTCTGATTGTCAAATCTTATCTGTGATAGTGGCATCACTTCAGTCAGAAATCGCATCAACTGCCCCAGTAGAGCCTTGGCATTACATCTGTGAAAAGGGGACTATTGGGGAATTCAGAGGAAAGCATTCAGGGCATGTGTTACGCAGCCACACCATAAGCTACAACTTCACTGAAGTTGAGTTGTTTTCACGTTTGTCATACCTACCCAACGTCGTCTTGTTGGTATTATATCTAGCTGGGTGAAAGGAAGAAAATTTGACCAAGTAATGCTGCCACCTAGTGGAAGTCCTGTTTACTACGCACAAGCATATTACAAATCAACTAATGGGGAAAATTGTGTTTTTAATCCTGTTCGGACAGTACTGCCTTTACATTTGATTAAAGTTGCATATCACCACACATCTACACTCTGCGGCTTCAAGAAATGATCAGTGTCAGGATTGCACAGGTGTGCAATTACACCATCATATATTCGTTTACATAAAGATTCTGCATTGCGGAGACTGCTCTTAATTTCAGAGGTATCTAATGCAATCAGCTAAAACCTTTACAGTTCATAATAATAATAACAATTAAAAATGAGTAATCTATATAAAAATACAACACGGGTCAGTTTCAAACTGCGTGCCATGGTTGGTAAGATGTCCTGTGTTTCTCAGGTAAGTTACCTGTAGAATTCCAGTGGCTTTAGCGCTGAAGCGTGTTCAGAATGGTTACTCTGCCACGCCATTTTAAGCGCCTTCGATCACTGATTCACTGAGAGGACAGAATATCCTTTCAGCCTCTTACACCACACTGAGAATCATCAGAATCTTTCCACAAAATCCACTAAAACTAATCCTTTTGTAAAATTTTTGCCCTTAAATTTCCCTTTTTTTATTTCACCAGAACTGACTGACTAAAATATTTTGGAGAACACATAGATTTTCAAACAAGCCGTGCTCCTTTTTCTTATGTTCTCTTAAAATGATCCACAGGAAATGCAGTTACCGAATCAAATGTGTTTAATTACGAATGCAGGGCAGACACTATCCCTGCCACCAGGGGGCGTTCAAGTTCGTTAAATCTGAGCACTGAGTAGTTTATTCCATTCCTCCCCATCCAATTATACTGTCAGTCCCAAAGGTAGCCTGAGTGTCTATCATCATTCTCCAGTCCATTTCTTTTGTTATCACGGTAACAGATTTAAGGCACAATCGCAGCAGAGAAAATGATATGAATTGCAAGATGACCCTTCTATAGGAACATTAATTTCAAACTTTTTTCTTCTTCTTCTGTTGCAATCAGTGGAGCTCCGGGCTTGTGCTTAGAAATTCCAAACGCAGCCACAACCTTTGGCTTCTCCAACAAGCAATCACATTTTATAATTAGTCTGCTCTCTTATAAATAACTCTATCAGCAGAACATAACTAAGGTACGCGTGTAGTAGGTCAATACAGATTGCAGTAGAAGTCACGGCTCGCCTCAGCTCACGTTACATTAAGCAATGATAAACGAGGCTCCGTAAAGAAACTGGAAACTTATTCCCAAACTTTTCTGCTGAAGAAGCATTAAAGGAATCAGTCTTCAGCTTCTGTTTATCCGCTTCCCGTAACAAATTGCCTTGTCATGACCAATCTTACCGTCTGTCTGAGATACTGCTAATGGGGAACTGTCTGAAAAAGCTGTGTCCTGCCGCGACACAAACGCTCTTTTACATTCTGCTCTTTAATCCCCTTACAAATCAGCAGGAGATAAACGGATTGTGTGCCTGCGATATCGAACATCTCCTGGGTATTCACCAGCGTATAAATTCTAGATGTGGAAGAGGAACGTCACAAACTTCAACTCAACATCCTCACCCTCACTGAGTGACCAAGTGCCAATGAGTAAGGGAGTTACTGTTGCCTTTCTGGATTTAAAAATAACAGTTTTTAAAAATAACAAAAATTTCAGTTTTTATGTGTGTTTTTGATGGGCTCATGCAGTTTCTGTGGGTAATTAAGAATATTTTAGGTGTTTGCTGAGGGTTCTGGTGGCCTTCCTACTTTGGAGCATAACATTACAAGCTGCTGTGGATTTACTTTAAATGTATTTTCTTGTTTTAGGCCACGGACTCTCAAATGCCACTGTCACACTCCTGTACCAGCTATTGTAAAACCAGCTGGTTATCAGACACCTCTGTAACACAAATACCATTCAATGCACACAAAAAACAAACTGCTTGGGACATTCAGAAACTGAAAACAAAAATAATACTGCAATAATATATTTTAAAAGCCAAGAAAGTGAACAATCCCTTTAGACAAATGTACTTGTGAGTTATAGTACGCTTATCCAAATAGCATTTTTATGCACTCGTTGTAAGTGCAAATCTGGAATATTTTACTGCCTCTAATATGCTTCTTGCTTTGACATTTTTTATTAACGTCACTGACTTCCAAAGAAGAGCGTTAACTTACTCCATTCTGATTGCCATTATGCTGGAATCCTAAGTAATTATAACCAATAGTGTCCCGTTTTTAATGACCAGGGTCAGTAGGCTTGGCGTTCTTCGTCGAAGTACTCCCGAAGCCTTTTTAAAGAGCTGATCCTGGATCTGCTCTGAAAGGCTCTGGATTCTGGACGACCGAAAACTGGTGCACATGGAATGTTCCACTTTAAAACGGAAGGGTTTATTTATTTTATTTTATTTGCAAATATGTTGGAATTTATTAACTTCGGTGTATTGTTCACCCCATAAAATATATATTATTTAAGGTATAAATATAGTAACTTATCAATTGTATAAGTTTGAATGTATTATACATTTTTATTTAACGGATCATTTCTGTTCCACTAGTGGTAGTTTCCATTCGGGGGTCGGAGTTCATAAATCCGGAGTGTGCGCCTTGAAGTTGCCGGGTTTTTAAATTGTGGGAAAGGTGTGATAACAGTTTTTAGAGTTTAAAAATGTCATCAGGTAAGCTTCTGCGTTATTAACAATTCGTGGCTTTGTTCGTTTACGTTGTATAACGTTACATTGGGGCGATTAAAATGCACATTTGGCGAGTCCCTTGACAATCGGAAGGATCACCTGGCTTACTGGTTAGCTAGCTAGCGTTAGCAAGCTAGACTGTAGAATGGTAGCTAACTTAGCAAATGTATTAGCTTCAAATTAAACGATCCATGATCAGTAAAACAATTTGCCAAAATCAATGGTGTACTTTGCGTTTAATACTTAATTCGTAAGTAAGTGTAGTTGTAAATATGTTTGTGGGTAATTAAGACGCCATTTTTTTTGTTACAGCATGGTCTGGCTAGGCCCGTATTCTCTGGTATCGTTAGCCACATGCCGCTTGAATTTTGAATTCAGTGGCCCCTTTGTTTCGCCTCTTCCGAAGCCACTGATCGTAGCTAAACTAGTGTTCCGTTACCGAAATCTCCTGAGTGGTTCTTTAGGAAATCTGTACTTGCGCCGTCTTATTAGCAGCGTATGCGAACTTCCTATATTTGTATAGCTAGCAAGTTAAGGGCGGGCAATTCGTGTTTTCCCTGCGTTTGACGAGTGTTCTCTGGCGTGTTTCTTATTGTTGGTTTTCTGCTCTTTTCCCTTGTCCAGATTCCGGCTACGGGCAGCCCGGCGCGGCACAACCAAGGTGCGTAACGTATGATGTTTCGCCAGCTGTCTTTGTGTTTATGTAGTAACGTTAACTATGATATATATTTATATTGTCACTTTTAGGTTACTTTCGGTTTGATCTCAATAAGCTGTAGGCCGATTGTAATGGCACGGTCAAACTCAATGAATGGATAGCGTGCATTGTGCCTAACGAAGTAAACCAAGGCTGCATATCCATGTTAACATTTCATAAGGTTCTGCATTTAATTAACGATTACACTGAAAGGCGAAATGCCCGCGCAGCCGCCCGGAACGTGAATGTTTGTTCTCATGTATACTGGTTTACAGTCAAGCTGCCTGTTCCAGTTGATTTGGTTTGGGTGTAGGCGCCCGTCGCTAGGTGCTTGGAACTTCAGTAAAATGTTTTTTTGGTTTAAATCCAACGCAGCTACGGAAGTTACGGAGCTCCACCGCCCCAGGCCTACCAACAGAGCGCTCAGGTATGAATTGTTTAACTTAATAGCTCTCTAAGGAATCTCTCTGGCGTTTGTTTTGCTTTCACATTTGCATATAGGCGCAGTCAAACGGTGACGCATTAAATGATTGTATGTAGCACCTTAGGCTTGAAACGTAGTACTTAAAATAAATGCATGTGAAAATTAAACGAACTAAATTAGTTTCCACTGTTGTGGTGCAGTAATAGTAACGTTCTTGGGCAGAAATTAGTTGTGCGTTTGCTTTGATCTTATTTAACGCACATGTGCAATGGAGTCGTCAGTAAAATACATCTTTAAAATGCAAGGTAATGCAAACCGATATTTGCCACTTTGAATATCATCTTTGACTTTGAATGCATGTATTTGTTGGGCTGAAGGGATTTGACCTAAATGCCTAATTCATTGATTGCAGGGCTATGGCCAGGGGAGTGATGGGGCGTCGTATGGAGGCTACAGACAGTCAGGTACGCTTGCATTTTCAGCAAACCGGTCCCCTCTCTCTCGCATTCAAAGGGAGTGTGAAGACTCACCTCTTCAGACTCCATCTTTGTTCCTCTCCCCTGCTCGCCCCTTACACACCTGTCTTATACTAGTTCAGGCTTTGTTTGTTTGTTTTATTGCTTTTAGGTCTTGTTTTTATGGTTTTAGGTTATATTTTTTTCTTTTGAGGGTTTGTTATGGGTATAGGCAGGGTTTGTAATGTGGTTCTTGGTTAGCGTAGCTAAATGTGCGCTTCATATTTTGGTTGATGTTGCATCAGTGCTCTTGGAATGCCAGGCCAGCCAGATGTGGCACTACTGCCCACGAATCCCTTAGGGTCTGCTACACCGCTGTGATTTAAGGCGTCTGCCAGGTTAATGTGGTGTAACGATGAGTGTCGTCCCCCTGGTGGTTAAGTCATCTGACCGGTTAATGTAGCGTAATGAGTGTCTCCCCCTGGTGGCAGAGGGATACGGGCAGACGGCTCAGACCTACCCTGGGTACGGGCAGCAGCAGGCTCAGCCCCCAGCTGGGTACGGGCAGCAGCCAGCTCAGCCCCCAGCTGGGTACGGGCAGGGGCAGCAGCAGTCCCAAACCCAGCCAGGGTACGGCCAGCAGCCAGCTCAGCCCCAGCAGGGGTACGACCCGTACGGACCACCGAGCACAGAGTCCACTGGCGGGTGAGTCCCCCCCCCCACACGCGTGCACGCACACACACACACACACACTCATATACGCACGCACGCGCACACACACACGTGCACCCACACATGCACGCGCGCGCACCCACGCACGCACGCACGCACACACACACTCCTGTGGACAGTCCCAGTTTGTAAAAAAACAAATCACATGATCTCACAGCTCTATGTCCTTGCTGATGATTGGCGGTCTTAGTCCCCCTAGATATCAGTAATGATTGTTGGTTGTTTACTTCTGGTAAATGGACTGCATTTATATAGCGCTTTTATCCAAAGCGCTTTACAAGTGATGCCTCTCATTCGCCAGAGCAGTTAGGGGGTTAGGGGTTAGGTGTCTTGCTCAAGGACACTTCGACGCAACCGGCGGGGGGGTTGCAATCGGCAACCCTTCGACACGTACTTCTGCATCAAGTATGATTAAAGAGGGGGAAGAAACGGATGAAAGGTCATCTGTACCCCATGGCGAAGGTTACTCTCATGCTTAAAAAAACTGCCATTCAAGATCACGTGCAGGCTTATCACCGATCTGGCATATTAAATGCTATCTGGTTATCCACTACGGGAAATAACGGAAGCGTGGCTGTACAGCGTGAGATGCAGGTGTAAACATGCTGTTAGCCTCCTGACTGTTAGAAATCAGTGTGGCTGGGAATGGGTGATTGACAGAAGGTCTGTTTCGGTGTTTTGAAGGTACGGGGACAAGTCCTCCTCCTCCTCCTACGGGCAGCAGGGATCCTACGGCCAGCCCCGCGGGGGTTATGGGAGACGGACCGACGGTAAGACGCTTCCTGTCGTCTGCACGAACGCTTCTTTCTACCGCAGTTTGCATTCAGCTGCCATCTCCTTTCCCTGCAGCAGTAGCGTTCGTCTAGAGCTGCAGGGGATTCTGGGTTCTGTTTCTCAGCACCTGATTGTGGACCCCCTGTGCATGCTGGGGTTTTTCCCTCATAATATAGTGGAGTTCAGAGAGGCGTGTTGGCATGAGCATGTCCTGTACAGACTGTGGAGCGGCAGCAGATCTACCCATTAGAATGGGGGATGTGACTGTTCCTGAAGTAATTTGTCTTTAAAAGTGTAAATCATTCTACAGAAGACTAATTCAGACCAGTTAACGCTCTGAGGTTTAGAGGCTGCATGTATAGCTAACGGAACACAACATGCATGCCGCGTCCCCTGGCACAAAGTTTGAAGACTATGATTATGGGTATGATGGCGGGTAGTTTCTCAGCGCTGGTTTCCTGTGCTCCCAGGGGATTGTGGGTATGATGGTAGGAGGTATGGTGGGTAGTGTCTCAGCGCTGGTTTCCTGTGTTCCCAGGGGATTGTGGGTATGATGGTAGGAGGTATGGTGGGTAGTGTCTCAGCGCTGGTTTCCTGTGTTCCCAGGGGATTATGGGTATGATGGTAGGAGGTATGGCGGGTAGTGTCTCAGTGCTGGTTTCCTGTGTTCCCAGGGGATTATGGGAGTGACGGCAGGAGGCCCAGCGGGGAGGATGGCGGCTGGGACAGGTCTGAAGGGTTCAGAGGTAGAGGGCGTGGCGGTTACGACCGGGACGGAAATGGCGGATCCGGTGTGGGGTGAGTCACTAAACCCTCTCAGCCTGCCAGGTACTCACTCTCACTAATCCCTGCGGCGGATCGTCACGGTAACGCGTCGCCCGCACCTCCATCTTCACAAGCGCAACCTTCCAGTCTGTGTTAGTACCCATGCATGCCCTCCATACCCCTGCCCCAATGCCCTCTATACACCTGCCCCAATGCCCCCATACACCTGCCCCAATTCCCCAATACCCCCATACTCCTGCCCCAATGCCCCCATACACCTGCCCCAATGCCCTAATGCCCCCATACACCTGCCCCAATGCCCCCATACACCTGCCCCAATTCCCCAATACCCCCATACTCCTGCCCAATGCCCCCATACACCTGCCCAATTCCTCAATACCCCATACTCCTGCCAATGCCCCTACACCTGCCCCAATGCCTAATGCCCCATACTCCTGCCCCAATGCCCTCCATACACCTGCCCCAATGCCCCATACGCCTGCCCCAATGCCCTAATGCCCCCATACTCCTGCCCCAATGCCCTCCATACCCTGCCCCTATGCCCATACCCGCCCAATGCCCTCCATACACCTGCCCCAATGCCCCATACACCTGCCCAAATGCCCCCATACACCTGCCCCAATGCCCTAATGCCCCCATACTCCTGCCCCAATGCCCTCCATACCCCTGCCCCAATGCCCTAATGCCCTCTATACACCTGCCCCAATGCCTCCATTACACCTGCTCCAATGCCTCCAATACACCTGCCCCAATGCCCTCCAATACACCTGCTCCAATGCCTCCAATACACCTGCCCCAATGCCCCCATACACCTGCTCCAATGCCTCCAATACACCTGCCCCAATGCCCCCATACACCTGCCCCACCTTACTGTGGTGTGCAAATGGGCTTTGTGCCTTTCTGTGGATCACCTGAATGAAGAAGGGCTCTTTTTTAGCATCCCGTTTTAAACATTTTGGTGATGACCTAGGAACTGGAGAATGACTACACCAGGGTGCATGTCTGTCTGCATCGAATGCCCTTTGCTTATGTTGTCATTTGTAAGGTGTATAGTGTAATGTCCCTGGACTCAAATGTTTGTCCCAAATCTCCTCTGGTGGACTGCTGAGCCTGAACTTTCAGGATGGTAGCAGCTTCTGAGTCTCTGGGGTCCACCCCCCCCCCCCCCCCACCCACCCAAACTCAAACTCTCCCTCGCCTTACTCCCAGAATTCTTTGGTGCTCCCTGGGTCTCCAGAGGTCTTGGGTTAAACTGTTTCAGTACGCAGCTGTGGTGTTGTGTTCCACGTGAAGGGAATTACATGCTCTTAGCTGGACATAACCTGTTTAATCCATCAAAGCCCGTACGCCCTAGGAACAATGGTTCTGCTGGAACTTCCTGTTTCGGTTCATTGTCACAGACCGGTTTAGAGCTTGGCCGCCAGTCTGTGCGACCGTACGTCTGTAGTCAGAACTTTGCAGAGGCACAAACTTTAAAACGGCGTGTGAGACCAGCAGCCTCACTCGGGTTTGGCCCGGTCTCTGCCGCTGGCTACACGCTAAATGGTGTGGAGAACCTTCGCCTGTTCAGCTGCTCTGTCCAAAAAATATAAATAAATAAAGATACCTTTTTGGAGAAGGGTTTGTTTTCCACTTTAATACACCCTGACTGCTGCTGACAGGTTAGCATCTTGTTTGGGTGAAACACTACACCACCTTTGCCCTAGTGCGATGGAATAAGTAGCTGAAACGTCATGGCAACCGTCTGGGCTCACTGAGGCCCTGTCCCCTGTGAGCTGTCATAGGGGATTCTCATTGGCTCAGATTGGGGAAGGAGGAGCCCATGTCTCTTCAGGGAATGGCCTTGTGGTGGTGATTGGTGAACAGGGACATCTTAAGCACTAGGGCTGGGCGATATACTTGTTCGATAATTATGGAATATTTTTCTGAGTGCAGTAACTATTGTATCTGTGTATCTGTTGTTAACCGATAAGTATTGGTGTATTGCCTTTCTTCCCATATTTGTTCTTTAATTATTCCAGATGTGATTGTAAACATCCAAACTTGAGGCACCGTGAAATGTTTACAGAGGAAAATCACCAGTGATGTCTATTGGACGTTAACACAGCCAATTGCCAGCCTTGTAACTTCCAACACATCACATGATTGCATGGAACCTTGCTGCTGATTGGCTGTCTTAACACCCAATAGATATCAGTGGTGTTTTTTTCTTTTTTCTTTTTTCTTTTCTGTGACCATTTCACGTTGCCTCCGAAGTTCGGATGTTACGAGCACATCAGGCATACTTACGGAAATAAAGCCAATACACCACATGGTTATTGCACTCAAAAAAATATGCAGTAATTATGTAGCTGGTATACTGTCGTCCCCCCCCCCCCCCATGCATACTCCATTTGTTAGTGTCCATCTGTTTGTGCTTTTTAAATGCTATTTCCGTGTCCAAACAACCAAGCTTGTTTCCATGACGCCCTATGAGTAAGCGTTTAATTGGTTCGTAGAGGCTGAAGCTTTCCGTGGTGAAGCGGGCCTGCAGCGGTTTCAGACGCTACCTTATCTCACATGCAGTCCTGTTTCTGTGCTTCCTCTTAACTTGGTTTACGTTTTATACCCCAGGTTTCAGACTGAATGAGGTTAGACTCGGCTATCGGAGCTAAAACGAGCATCCGAAACGGAAGGGGAGTATAATGTCACACGCAATGGCCCTGTTTCACGCTGGGCTGATCGCAGCTGTTGTGTTTAAACGGTGTGGTATGAAAATGAGCTGCTCTTTGGTGGTCAGTGACCATGGGGGGTGCTCTGTAAACGCCCCCTAACTGCATCTGAAGGTGAATGAAGAGAACATCCCAGCTACCTCACCCCCCTCCCCCCCTCCCCCACCTCAGGTGTCACATTTCTGTAAAGATTGACCCCCTTTCCTTTGCGGGGGGAGGGGGGAGGGCGGGGTGAAGGTGTGCGTGGCGAGCGTTCCCCGGTCGGGGCAGTGGGGGGCGCTGTGTGTGACTCAGGACGCCCGTCATTTCTCCAATGTTTCCTCTCTGCAGAGGTGGTGACCGTGGTGGCTTCAAAAATTTCGGTGGTAAGTGATGAGCATCAGAAACGTTTCTGTGGAAAAACAAAACATCTGTATTAGCAAAGAGACAAATAAGTACATTTTTTAAAAAAAATGTGAAAAAACATGCAGAAAAGTATCTTAAGCCACTGTGTCCCCCGACTCTTATCCAGAGCTACTCCACCTGTAGTCCCAGGACTTTCCTCCTTGTGTAATAACCCTGCATCCCCCCCTCCTCCTCTTAATTGCCTCCAAAGACACGCGTTGGTAAAGTGTGTGAGTTTGCTCGTAATGCTGCTGTAGGTGCTGTAGCAGGAGAAGCCTCTCGCTGGGCTGCAGGAAGGCCTCGTGGAGCAGGGAAAAAATATTTGGTTTTTAATTTTTCTTTTCACTGCCACTGTGATTGAGCTGCTGTTGCGAGGTTTCCTAAAAGCTGCAACTGTTTGCAAAAAAAAAAAAAGCTGGTTTTAAAAAGGCCTTAAAGTACTGCTGAAGTGCTAAGTATTAAAACAAACGACGATGGGGAGAAAAAGCTGTGGTTAGCATGTGTGGAGCTGTAAGATCTGTTCATGTCTGTGTTCAGTGGCGTGTTATGTGGTGTGTTAAGTAGCGTGTTTAGTAGCGTGCTCAGTAGCGTGTTGGGTGCTTAACTTGTTCTCTTCTTCCCTGTCTTTTCTTCCAGGCCCCAGAGATTATGGGCAAAGAAATGATTCAGGTGAGCCGTCCGCTCCTCGAACCCGCCTCCCGGTCACACACCTCCCTTTTCAGGCTGAAATGGAAGACTCCTGTGCTTCACTGTTTTTAGATTAGCCACTTTCTGCGTTCGGTGTCTCTGTTCTGGACGCTAGCACACAGTGGCACTGCTGCTCACTGTAAGCCTGTAACATGGTGCTTATGGGAGTTAACCCTGTTTGCCCGTAGCCATGCGTATTTGAACTCTGCTAGTCACCTGTGGAAAGAATGTCTTAGCCACTGAGGCTCAAAGTGCCCGAGATGAACTGAGTGTCTGGAATGGAGCTTTATAGCTTTAGGATGATGGGCACTATTGCACATGTAGAGCATAACCTGCTGTGGTCTTTAAATGGAAGCCTGAACGTGACCTTTGTAACCTTTAACCTCTGAAACCACTGCAGTGACGGTGCTTCACTGTCTCCCTGGTAACGGCATGTTTGTAACTGGAGCTGCAGAAAAATGATTGGCTGATTGGTTTGGGCTCGTTTGATTTGTGAGTGAGTTGATGGATGATCTGATGGATGAGTAATGGATGGATTGATGGATCTGATGATGGGTAAACAGATGGATGGATCTGTTGGATGAGTAAACGGATGGATGGATGGATCTGATGGATGGGTAAATGGATGGATGGATGGATGGGTAAACTGATGGATGAATAAACGGACGGATGAATAGATGGATGAGTAACGGATGAATGGATGGATCTGATGGATGAGTAACGGATGGATAGATGGATCTGACGGACGAGTGATGGATGGATGGATCTGACGGACGAGTAACGGATGGATAGCTCATCTCTCTGCGCTCTCTGTCTGCAGGAGGCGATCAGGACAACTCGGACAACAACACCATCTTCGTGCAGGGGCTCGCGGAGGACGCCAACGCACAGGAAGTGGGCGACTACTTCAAGCAGATCGGCGTGATTAAGGCAAGCGTGGCCCCGCCCCCTCGCAGTCCGCCGCGGTTGCCACGGCGCCCCTTTACCGCCGCTGGTCTCTGAATGCTCCGTTTTGTGCCGCACAGTTGAACAAGAAGACGGGCATGCCCATGATCAACCTGTACACCGACAAGGCCACGGGCCGGCCCAAGGGCGAGGCCACCGTCTCCTTCGACGACCCCCCCTCCGCCAAAGCCGCCATAGACTGGTTCGACGGTAAGGACGGGTCCCTACCGAGCGCCGGTTCCACCACGTCGTGCACATGTCCCTGCAAGAATTGGTTATGATTCTTTATTTTATTTTTATTTTTTTTAACAGGAAAGGAATTTAAGGGGAAACCCATCAAGGTGTCCTTCGCCACCCGGAGGGCGGAGTTCACGCAGAGGGGCGGCGGCAGCAGCGGTGGCGGCGGCAGAGGTCGTGGAGGTACACCTTTTGGGGTTTTTTTTTCCCGCAATAATAACAGTCTCACACACACACTCCTGGTGTCCTGTACTTCCTTACCAACAGTGTTGCTGTTGAATCGAGTTTTGCATTGACTTGAAAAACGTAATATTTTTCCAAACCTTTCCAAATGGCATTGCTAATTGGTGAAAGCCAAATGTCCTGTGGCGATTTCTAACGGCTGGCTCAGTTGAATTTGCTCTGGTCCCTAAACTGTCTTGAGTAGGCTTGCAGATCTGGGGTCAGGTGACCCTGTCCATGTCCTGACCTGATGCATTATGGGCCGAACAGGCCTAACTGACCCCAGGTCAGTTCTCCTGCGGCAGCAGGCTGTGTGACTGCAGGCTCTGATCCCAGGCTCTGTTTCCTAGGTTACAGAGGTGGGCGTGGTGGTTTTGGTGGGGGTGGAGGCCCTACGTTTGACGTGAAGGGAGGAGACTGGCCCTGTCCTAACAGGTAAAGGTGCCCACCTGTGCTGAATTTTACACGGGCCAGTCCTGGATCGCGCCACGTTTGTCTTCCTCTGGGTGGCGTGTTGAGCTCCGTGTCAGTATAATTGTGCGGTTACTAAAACTTCACCACAGTGACGATTTAAACTGAAGTTGTGTCTTATAGCTCCAGTCATGTGTAGGAGGTGTGTAACGCATTCAAAAATGTCTTTGTTTCTGATCTTGTTCTGTATTTCTGAGGTCTGTAAGCTGACCAGCATGTGGTGTGTTTAAGTGGTCTCTGTGTCCTTGATACTCTGCTGGTAGTTTGTTAATTTGTGGCCGTTTTCCCTGCAGCTCCTGTGGAAACATGAACTTCGCCCGACGGTACGAGTGTAACAAATGCGGAGCACCGAAACCGTCGGACGGGTTTGGAGGTACGCTAACCGCTGTAGGCTAACGCGTTCGACTGTTCTCTCTCATCCTGAGGCTCAGTTCCTGGTGATTTAAAAACCTGCTGATCTATCGGGCAAGGGTTCTGCGGTGCGGCGTGTACCTGTCCGTGCTCTGTGGGTCAGGTGACTGACGGGTGCAGGCTGAGTGTTTGGGAGCAGCCTCAGTGTGCGGTCTGCGTCGTCTGAATGTGAACGCGAGTTTGGCTGATTTCTGGCGTGTCTTGCGCTGCACAGATCGTGGTGGGCGTGGCGGGTACGGCGGCGACAGAGGCGGGTTCAGAGGTCGCGGCGGCTTCCGCGGAGGAGACCGCGGGGACCGGGGCGGATACAAGATGGGAGGAAGGTGAGTCACCTGACTGCGCTTAAAGTGGGACCACGAGCTGAGACTGCACGGTGGCTGCGGGTTTAACTCCAGTCCTGGAGGGGGCACGGTGGCTGCGGGTTTAACTCCAGTCCTGGTACTGAAATGCACACAAAACCAGCTGCTCTGTTTGAAGGGCTCATTTGACCATATGGTGGCGTCTCTGTTCTTTTTATCTATACTGAAAATGCTCACATGCAAGTTTTCTACATATTCCTCTTTTATAAGGAGTTATTTTTAATTGATGCCAGTTATTGTATGCTGTATGTATACGGGGGGGGGTGCAACTCACTACTTTGGGGGAACTCCTTTTGTTAGACTTGAACAAATTTAACCTTGGAATCCTTTGTTATTTGATGTTATTTTTTATACAGAGGGGATCACAGAGAAGACCGGAGAGACAGGCCATACTGAGGGGCAGACTGCTCCTGTTCCGGGGCGGGGTGGGGCGGGGTGGGTTGAGGGGTAGGGTGGAGGTAGGGTGGGGGGTTTGAGCCATGATTCTGTACCTTTCCTTGTCACAGCCTCCCCCGCCCCGCCCCTGATGTGTCTAAGGGTGAATGCAGGGGTGCAGCTGCTGTGGAAGAACTTTTGGGTGGGGGAGCGAGTTTGTACTTTTCGTTTTGTTTGTTTTTTTTAATTTCCCTATTGCTAGCAGGACGTGAGAGACTTGTACAATACAGAATTGACAAAATGCACATCATTGTTTTGTAAAATGGAAAAATAAAGTGTTTTACTTCAGTTGGTTCTTCCTGACTGGCGTTCACTTTGTAGTGTTCTAATCTTCATTAATCTTCTTATCTTTTTAAAAGGGATTTATCACTTTCTCTCTCCTGGGAATTCCGTTTGAGATATGAATTTTACTCTGGGTTTGTAGAGCACCGGTGGGTCTGAAGCGCTTTTTCAAACCTGTCTGCACACCTGCCCAATTATAACTGTCCAATGGTTTGCTCGGAACTCAGCAGGTAGAACAATGGCAATTTCTAATTGGACGTCCAGTCCTTAATTCGGCATGTACAATCATTCTTATTGGTGGAGATCCTTAAACCCAAACTAGTCGATTTTTGAATTTTCACTTAAAATCCAAACTAGACGGAAAACCTTGAATCACTGCGCATGTGCAGTTTCTTCATCCTCATCACCAGTATGTGCTGTTTTCATGTACCTAAATTTGTGTTAAATCCTGTTTATGTGAAAATAGAAACCTGTCCTCAGTCCTGGCCCCGGAGAGCCTCGGCATCCGCTTCGCACTCTGCCCTGTTATGATGAGCCTGGCTGATCACACACTGGACTGACCTCGGGGTTTTTTCGGCTGAAGCTGCTTAGTTTCAGTGGGGCGGGTGGATTCTAGCTGTCCGGGACCCCTGAGTCAAAATGTAAACACCAGCTGCAGTGTGTAAATGGACTGCATTTTATATAGCGCTTTTATCCAAAGCGCTTCACAATTGATGTCTCACACACCCATACACTCACACACCAACGGTGAAAGGCTTCCATGCAAGGTACCAATCAGATCATTGGGAGCAATTAGGGGTTAGGTGTCTTGCTCAGGGACACTGACACACCCAGGGCGGGGGATCGAACCGGCAACCCTCCGACTGCTAGACAACCGCTCTTACCTCCTGAGCTATGTCACCTGGGATGACATAGTGTTTAACAGTCCCGAGGGCGGGCTGCGTATTATGGTTTTAGACCAAGTTGTCCTATGAATGAGTCATTCTGGAGATTCTGGTTGGAGTTCAGGTCAAGTGTGGGATCCAGTGCGCGTTACAGAAATGCGCTCTGCTGCTGCTGCTGCTGTGTTCGCTGCTCATCGCTGCAGCGACCTCACCGATGTCAAGCGACCTGGACTTGGAGTCTGCAGCTGCAGAGGTACGGTAACTATGTTCTGTTCTTCTTGCTATTCTGATACTCCGTCTTCTCTGGTCGTTTCAAATGCTGATGACTGAAAACAAACCCACAACCATACCCTTTCAGTAGATTCTGGAAAGTTGTATGATTTTGACAGGGGGCCACTGACCTTTTATCGTTGGCTGTCATTAAGTGTGTTACTTGAAGGGGCCGTGGCAGTACACCAGGCTATACACCGCAAGCCCAGTCTCCATGAGCAAAGCCTGTTACGCTTTCTTGAAATGCAGACGGTGTGAGTAGGGTGTAGAGGTCACAGTGCAGACGGTTTGAGTAGGGTGTGGAGGTCACAGTGCAGACGGTTTGAGTAGGGTGTGGATGTCACAGTGCAGACTGAGTAGGGTGTAGAGGTCACAGTGCAGATGGTTTGAGTAGGGTGTAGAGGTCAGACGGTGTGAGTAGGGTGTGGAGGTCACAGTGCATACGGTTTGAGTAGGGTGTGGAGGTCACAGTGCAGATGGTTTGAGTAGGGTGTAGAGGTCAGACGGTGTGAGTAGGGTGTAGGGGTCACAGTGCAGACTGA
The DNA here is from genome assembly GCF_018555375.3 of Anguilla rostrata. Classification (NCBI taxonomy): domain Eukaryota; kingdom Metazoa; phylum Chordata; class Actinopteri; order Anguilliformes; family Anguillidae; genus Anguilla; species Anguilla rostrata. Next base: position 40,103,214 of record NC_057944.1, read on the forward strand.
GTAGGGTGTAGAGGTCACAGTGCAGACTGAGTAGGGTGTAGAGGTCAGACGGTTTGATTAGGGTGTAGAGGTCAGACGGTTTGAGTAGGGTGTGGAGGTCACAGTGCAGACGGTTTGAGTAGGGTGTAGAGGTCACAGTGCAGACGGTTTGAGTAGGGTGTAGAGGTCACAGTGCAGACGGTTTGAGTAGGGTGTGGAGGTCACAGTGCAGACGGTTTGAGTAGGGTGTAGAGGTCACAGTGCAGACTGAGTAGGGTGTAGAGGTCACGGTGCAGATGGTTTGAGTAGGGTGTACAGGTCACAGTGCAGACGGTTTGAGTAGGGTGTAGAGGTCACTGCAGACTGAGTAGGGTGTAGAGGTCACAGTGCAGACGGTGTGAGTAGGGTGTAGAGGTCACAGTGCAGACGGTTTGAGTAGGGTGTAGAGGTCACAGTGCAGACGGTGTGAGTAGGGTGTAGAGGTCACAGTGCAGACGGTTTGAGTAGGGTGTAGAGGTCACAGTGCAGATGGTTTGAGTAGGGTGTAGAGGTCACAGTGCAGACGGTTTGAGTAGGGTGTAGAGGTCACAGTGCAGACGGTGTGAGTAGGGTGTAGAGGTCACAGTGCAGACGGTGTGAGTAGGGTGTAGAGGTCACAGTGCAGATGGTTTGAGTAGGGTGTAGAGGTCACAGTGCAGACTGAGTAGGGTGTAGAGGTCACAGTGCAGACTGAGTAGGGTGTAGAGGTCACAGTGCAGATGGTTTGAGTAGGGTGTACAGGTCACAGTGCAGACGGTTTGAGTAGGGTGTAGAGGTCACAGTGCAGATGGTTTGAGTAGGGTGTACAGGTCACAGTGCAGACGGTTTGAGTAGGGTGTAGAGGTCACAGTGCAGACGGTTTGAGTAGGGTGTAGAGGTCACAGTGCAGACGGTGTGAGTAGGGTGTACAGGTCACAGTGCAGACGGTTTGAGTAGGGTGTAGAGGCCACAGTGCAGACGGTGTGAGTAGGGTGTGGAGGTCACAGTGTAGACGGTTTGCGTAGGGTGTAGAGGTCACTGCAGAGGTTCGAGTAGGGTGTAGAGGTCACAGTGCAGACGGTTTGAGTAGGGTGTGGAGGTCACAGTGCAGACGGTTTGAGTAGGGTGTGGAGGTCACAGTGCAGACGGTTTGAGTAGGGTGTAGAGGTCACAGTGCAGACGGTTTGAGTAGGGTGTAGAGGTCACAGTGTAGACTGTTTGAGCAGGGTGTAGAGGTCAGACGGTTTGAGTAGGGTGTGGAGGTCACAGTGCAGACTGAGTAGGGTGTAGAGGTCACAGTGCAGACGGTTTGAGTAGGGTGTGGAGGTCAGTGCAGACTGTTTGAGTAGGGTGTAGAGGTCACTGCAGACGGTGTGAGTAGGGTGTAGAGGTCACAGTGCAGACGGTTTGAGTAGGGTGTAGAGGTCGCAGTGCAGACTGAGTAGGGTGTAGAGGTCACAGTGCAGACGGTTTGAGTAGGGTGTAGAGGTCGCAGTGCAGACTGAGTAGGGTGTAGAGGTCACAGTGCAGACGGTTTGAGTAGGGTGTAGAGGTCACAGTGCAGACGGTTTGAGTAGGGTGTAGAGGTCACAGTGCAGATGGTTTGAGTAGGGTGTAGAGGTCACAGTGCAGACGGTTTGAGTAGGGTGTGGAGGTCACAGTGCAGATGGTTTGAGTAGGGTGTAGAGGTCACAGTGTAGACTGTTTGAGCAGGGTGTAGAGGTCAGACGGTTTGAGTAGGGTGTAGAGGTCACAGTGCAGACGGTTTGAGTAGGGTGTGGAGGTCAGTGCAGATGGTTTGAGTAGGGTGTAGAGGTCACAGTGCAGACTGAGTAGGGTGTAGAGGTCAGTGCAGACTGAGTAGGGTGTAGAGGTCACAGTGCAGACGGTTTGAGTAGGGTGTAGAGGTCACAGTGCAGATGGTTTGAGTAGGGTGTAGAGGTCACAGTGCAGACGGTTTGAGTAGGGTGTAGAGGTCACTGCAGATGGTTTGCATGTGGTAGCCCATGCATACACAAGCACGCGTTTAATTATACTCCTCGTAGTGGAGGCTGCGTTGTAAAACTGCACGCTGCTCATTTGGGGGAAGATTTCCTCACAGTGCTGGAATTTACCCGTAAGGAAGAAGGACAGACGGACCGCCTCCCCGCTTCAAGTTCGTACCTGCCGCTCACCTCCGGTCCTCTGTGTGTGAAACCGGGACTGCTGGCTGGTAAGGACGAGGGCTCCTTAATCTACTGTTAGAAGAGTGTCACGTGACTGTTTCATTAAGAAAACAGGGACAGAAATATGAGACGTTTTTTTTAATAAGACTCTTTATCTGAGGGTGAAAAACTGTATAAATTCCTGATATTAACATGGAAATGCTGATTATTATTATTATGTACAATCCAGATTATTTGATGTGTTCCCATGTACTTTCAGTGTAATAAAGGTACCAGGTTGCTTTTAAACGTAACTCTGAAGTCTTTGCCTGCCAGTTCCCCCTCCTCTCCCCGGAATGCCCTGTGTGTTTTCGGTGAGGTGTAAATTCGGCCGTCGCCCACGCTCTGGAGCGCAGTGCTCACGTTCCACTGCCCCGTCACCGAAAAGCAGCCGGCGCAGAGCTCCGTATGTTTCTGACGCGTGGGGGAAAACTGGCCTCGGAGTTTAACGTCTTTTTTAATTTTTTTTTTAAAGATTGAGTCATTAATGACCTTCTTTAGCCATCCTCGTGAGCACCACCAGCAAGAGCTTTACCACTGAACAAAGCAATAACATAATTTGACCACAAGAGGAAGCTCTACTTCTGCACCAAAGCAGTAACGTCATTTGACCACCAGATGGTGCTCTAGTACTAAACCAAAGCAGTGACATTAGCTGGCCACCAGAGGGAGCTCTACCACTGAACTAATGCAGTTGAATAATGATCTTGATGTGTATAATTATTAATGGAGCGATTCTGAGGCATTGCATGTCTATGGACTAGCGACTTTCTTCTTACACTTAGTCCCTCGGTCTGTTTATGTAACAAAGCTCAGGTTCATCAGATATTGGTGCGATTGATTGATTGATTGACTGATTGATTGTTTTGTACTTTAATGATACGCAAAGAAGAAGCAATTTGTATTGCTGATATTCACATTATGCGTTTTCAGATTTTTATATTAGTTTCACTTCAATCTTAGAGGGCAAGGAGATGGTCGGGGGTGAGTTTAATTCTGTCAGTATTTCACTACATAGAGATACTAATATTGAAGCTTCACACTTAATTTATCAATGAGTTTGAGTCTTTATTGTCTTTATTGGTATTACAGGTTTTATGCATTGCATACCACCACCCCCCCTGCATTTGTAAACCCTGGGTTGCGTGCGTTTCTCTGTACTACTCCGGGGTCGCGGCTTTCCACAAAATAATTGAATAAAATTGAAAACACATCCAATCCTTCTGAGCGCCATGTTTCCCACGTCTTCACGGTAATCTTTTAAAGCTGACGTATGAGATCAGGTTTGAGAAATTAGAGACGTAATGCTGTCTTCTTGAATTGGTCTTCTCCAGTGTGGATATAAAATCACGTGGCTCTATTCGGATTATCAAACATTCTATATTGGCTGTTCAGCACAAGCCCGTGCTTGCTGAAATACCAAAACGGGGAACGTGACATTTCAATTAAAAGCAGTTTCTGTCATTTAATTGTGAGGTTTAAGTACTTTCAGAGTGCATTTGCACACCTGAAAGGATAAGTCATGCAGAATATAGCCATTTTCATTTATTGTAAGTAATGATCATTAATGAGAAGGTTCACCTCGTTTTTTCTGTAAGATTATTGTCAGATAAAAACGGTTGGCCTGCTTTCAGGAACTGCAATCACTTCGAAACTGGCGCTCTGAACTGAAAACCCTGCTCCCTCTCCAAACTTCAGTGCGTTTTAGCGCGCGCTTCCCAGACGCTGGAGACATTTAAATCCCTCCCGCAACGGTGAGAAGCAGGCTGCTCTGTTGCCACACATTAGTCAGAGAGAAGGGTGTGTGAAGGCAATTGTGTGCGCAAGATTAGCTCTATCTCTGAACGAGCAGTATATCGAATACGTAAACAGCGCGTTTACCCTTGCGCATTTTAGTTATCGGTGATATATACGCATATTTTCTTTTCCTCTACGTTGTTCGTTCGTCCGGCCGGCGCTATCACATTAGTGCTCACTTCCAGTGTGTCGGCAACGCTCTACTACAATCTCCGAAGCAGACGAACAGCGGAATCGGCAATGAGGATAACCGTAGTCTTGCACGTTTTGTGCATCTGGATGTTTTCGTCCTGTCTGGCGCGAGGGTCCCGGTTTATATACCAGTTTCCCGCGGTGACCGTACCGCACTTCAACTCTGAACAAAGCGCGGGACCCCCGGCCACCGGCGGCGCGCATCGCAGGTAAGTATAGGCACCTGGAACGGTACATTGGTGAAACGTTATAACTGTACTTTGTTTCCGCTTGGTTTTATTACGGCCATATTGTGCGCAATAAGCAACAATATGGATAAAATGAATGCTGCGGTTTTAACGCAGGCGGCCGGTTTTAATGTGGCTGAAAAGTGCAGGGAGAACCTCCCGCGAGGCGCGCGACTTTGCCTGATCAGCACCCTTTAGGGGCTGGACGCTGCAGATGAGGCAGTCCTGAGAGAGCTGTTCGGGAGAGGCCAAGTTTCAAGATTCTAGAGAAAGTATCACACGTGTAAGCATCTATAATATTTAATTGGGCGATGTGTAAAAGACCTCCCGGTCAGTAGTTTTTTGGGCGACATGCAGAAGAGTACATATAAATTTACTCCTAGTTTTACAAAGTGTGTGTTGCACATGCATCATTTCAGCTTATGTATGTGCATACTTTTTTTTTTTTGCATACTAAAAAAAATTGGAGTTTAGATCTCCCAAACAACAGCAAGATGTATCATAAATGGTTTGCGGTTCTTCCACATTTAGGAAGAGGTTTTGTTCCGTGATTGCAGGTGCAAGCATGTTCACATCGGTGATTATGTGTGAACAGTATAAATCATGGTCAAGGAAACTATAGCAGTAAGCATTTTAGACTTCCAGAACAAAAGGTTGTCCGATGCCAGTGCTACTGTGTCTGTCTCTGGGGCATTATGACTGGAGGATTTCAGTCTGGAGAACTGCAGGCTGGCTGGTTTTTGTTTTAAAATTTGTCAGCAACCTTTTCAGACCCAATGAAGCTGGTGAGATGAGTTCACTGTGTGATCAATTGCTTTCATTTAGAAGTTGAACGCAAGAGTGAATACTATACCTTTGGATTAGAGGTGTGGAGTGCTGCTGCTGTTAGCTCAAGGGTGTCAGACTCCAGTCCTGAAGGGCTGCAGTGTCTGCAGGTTTAACTCCAGACCTGGAGAGCCGCAGTGTCTGCTGGTTTAACTCCAGTTCTGGAGGGGGCGCTGTGTCTGCGGGTTTAACTCCAGTCCTGGAGGGGGCGCTGTGTCTGCAGGTTTAACTTGGAAACAAGGTGTATGGGCTCGTTATCCAATCAATGATTACCTTGAATTCCAGGAACACCAAAAAAACCATGAACCCCCCCGAATAAGCATTGGAGGTGCCATTGTTAGATATGGTGTCCCAGTCCCCCTAGTGGGCAGAATGGGAGGTGCACCCGCCAGTGTCTCATCAGTCAAAATCAGCCTGATGCTGTGAAATCCCCCCATTAATTAAGACGCTTCTCTTCAATCAGCACTTCCTCGCTTATCTCCCAGCGTCCTTGGCGGGTTGCCTGGGCAACACGCTGCCTCTCCCCTGGCGCATGGCGTGCGGCAGGAATCCGCGGAATCTTCCGGCAGATAAAAGCTCCGCTCGCAGGCCGCTGGCAGAACGAGCCGTTTTTATTTTAAAAAAGAGGACAGAGACGGATGTGAAAGCACCTTCACGAGTTTCTGCACTGCGAGCACTTTTAATGGGAATGTGACGGCAGGAAGGTCAGTCAGCAGCTCTGCATGGTCCTGCTGGTGGCTGCAGACTCTGAGTCTCCCTCACAGTCACTGTGTGTGTGTGTGTGTGTGTGTGTGTGAGAGATGTGCAGAAATGGAGTGCATTGAATGGATCTTGGGAATATGATTTTTTTTATCTGGAAGAAAGCGGCCACACTTGAATGACCTTCCAGACAGGTCCTGTTTTTGGATGATTCATTGGGGGCTGGTTCCGGAGGGTGACCTCTCCTCAGCCAATCAGAGACCAGATTTATGACCCGAACAATGTCAAATTACAGAGATGCGGAACTTGCGTGCGGGGTCTCCATGCATATCGGCACGTTAAAGTTTTGGGTTTGGGGTGGGCAGGGGGGGGCGGTGATGTTTGAGCTCTCTGCATCTCGTGCGTGAAGGAAAGACTGGTACTAATGCGCCCCCTGGTGGTGTGTCTCTGCCAGGAACTGGTGCCAGTACACCGTGTCGAAGACGGTGTCCTGCCAGATGCACAACGGCACGGAGAAGCTGGTGCAGAGGCTGCTTCACAGCTGCCGATGGCCGGGACCCTGTGCCAACCTCATCAGGTACATTACCACCAAGTCCCCACGTACACCTTTACCACCGAGTCCCCACATACACCTTCACCACTGAGTCCCCACATACACCACACACCTTTACCACAGAGTCCCCACATACACCTTTACCACTGAGTCCCCACATACACCACACACCTTTACCACAGAGTCCCCACATACACCTTTACCACAGAGTCCCCACATACACCTTTACCACCAAGTCCCCACGTACACCTTTACCAAGGTCCCCACATACACCTTTACCACAGAGTCCCCACATACACCCTTACCACTGAGTCCCCACAAACACCACACACCTTTACCACTGAGTCCCCACATACACCTTTACCACTGAATCCCCACATACACCTTTACCACCAAGTCCCCACATACATCTTTACCACAGAGTCCCCACATACACCACACACCTTTCCCACCGAGTCCCCACATACACCTTTACCACAGAGTCCCCACATACACCTTTACCACCAAGTCCCCACATACACCTTAGCCACAGAGTCCCCACATACACCTTTACCACTAGAATCCCCCAAAACTACACACCTTTACCACCAAGTCCCCACATACACCTTAACCACAAGTCCCCACATACACCTTTACCACAGAGTCCCCACATACACCACACACCTTTACCACCAAGTCCCCACATACACCTTTACCACTGAGTCCCCACATACACCTTTACCACCAAGTCCCCATACCCACAACCTTTACCACAGAGTCCCCACATACACCTTTACCACAGAGTCCCCACATACACCTTTACCACTGAGTCCCCACATACACCTTTACCACTGAGTCCCCACATACACCTTTACCACAGAGTCCCCACATACACCTTTACCACCAAGTCCCCACATACACCTTTACCACCGAGTCCCCACATACACCTTTACCACAGAGTCCCCACATACACCTTTACCACAAGTCCCCACATACACCTTTACCACTGAGTCCCCACATACACCTTTACCACCAAGTCCCCACATACACCTTTACCACTGAGTCCCCACATACACCTTTACCACAGAGTCCACACATACACCTTTACCACAGAGTCCCCACATACACCTTTACCACCAAGTCCCCACATACACCTTTACCACCAAGTCCCCACATACACCTTTACCACTGAGTCCCCACATACACCTTTACCACTGAGTCCCCACATACACCTTTACCACAGAGTCCCCACATACACCTTTACCACAGAGTCCCCACATACACCTTTACCACAGAGTCCCCACATACACCTTTACCACCGAGTCCCCACATACACCTTTACCACTGAGTCCCTACATACACCTTTACCACAGAGTCCACACATACACACACCACATTCTCAGCCCCATGACCCAACTCCCTTCCAATCTGAGTCATTACATTTTTACACAGTTTGCCTTTTTCATACAGTCCATTTTACAGATTCATCATTATATGACAGACAAAACTCTGTCTCTCTCGGGCATAACAGCACACAGCTGGGGAGTCTCTTTTTTTCTTCTTTTGGGTTGAAAGCTGTGTCACAAATGCTTAGCCTGTAGCACTTGAATGTATGAATGAATATGCTTAATAAGAAAGTCATGCAGAACATGTGCTGTGCTCAGTTGTGTGACAAAGATGTTGGAGTACGGTCAGGGGCGATAGACTGTGTGTGTTCATGGGAGTGGGGGTGGGAGAGTGGGGGAGGGGGGGTGTATCTAATGTGAAAAATGTTCTCGGAGGGCCACAGAGCAGGGACTTCAAAGAGCCGCCGCTCTCTGCCAAACTTCGGGCCACGTCGCCCGATAAGACCTTAATTCCACATCCTGAGTTCAGCGGGAACATGGCCGCCATCGCAGAGGGCCGAAGTGCTTTGTTTAGGCGAGCCCTCGCCCCCGTCCTCAGTCACAGCACTAACGGCTGTCCCAGTGAGGCGCGTTTACCGCTCGCTGTCGCCACCGCTGGCTTACAGGGGCGTGGCCTGCGGGGGCGTGGCCTACAGGGGCGTGGCCTGCGGGCCCCCAGACGGGCGCGTTCAGCAGCCATGCGAGCCCCCGATGTCGGAAACCAAAGCTTCTTTCTGTGAAGTCGTTACATTACATTACATGCATTTGGCAGACGCTCTTATCCAGAGCGACGTACAACAAAGTGTGTAAGTTACAGTCAGGACAGTGTAGGAACTCCCTGTGCAACAAGAAGCGCTTCACCAATGAAAGTGGATGTTTTTTGCAATCGCTCTGGGCCAGCGGGAAGATCACTGAAGCACAACACAAGTGTGTGCCTCGGTCTCTCTCCACACGCCGGGGTTCTGTCCTGGTTTAAGTGCCCTCAGATCAGCCTGACATGATGCACATGTCAAGCCCTACCTGGCCTCAGCTGTGAGCGCCTCTCTCTCTGTTCAGGAAGGACATGTACTTTGTTCCGAAACAACGCTTGCTCAAAAACACCAAACTGCAAACTCAGCAGCGTGAAGCGTTTACGCCGATAGCTTAGCTGTCTCTGTCTGTCTCTGACGGGGCTGTTCGCTGTGTCGCAGACACAAAGCACGCACACCTCCACGTCTTGTTTTTATTTCCCCTTGGCAAGTCCAGGCATCTACTGCCATTCCATCATTCAGGTTTTATTGATTTGAAAAATGACTGTGACATCCGTTTTATTTATTTGTTTATTTCTAGTTGTATCTTGTCTTTGGCACTCATCCCAGTCTTATGGAGGGACGTGATGAAACCGTAATGAAGGTGTTGCTTTGCTCTGAGGTCTGCGATTCACCTGCACAAGGTCTTATTCAACACCTCAAACCTGTACCTAGGACTGCAAGAGTAGGGAGGGCTGTACCCAGGCCTGCAATATACATGCAGCATCTAAACTGTGTGGTTTGTGATCCCTGCCCCTGATGCCCCCCCTGTGATTCCCCTGCTCCTGTGATGCACTGCCCCCTGTGATGCCCTGCCCTGATGCCCTGCCCTGTGATTGACTCCCTGTGATTGCCCCTGCTCCCTGTGATTGACCCTGCACCCTGTGATTGACCCCGCCCCCTGTGATTGCCCCAGCCCCTAGTGATTGACCCTGCCCCCTGTGATTGCCCCTGCCCCCTGTGATTTCCCCTGCTCCCTGTGATTGACACTGCCCCTAGTGATTGACACTTCCCCTAGTGATTGACCCTGCACCATGTGATTGCCCCTGCTCCCTGTGATTGACCCCGCCCCCTGTGTCAGTTACAGGACTGTGATGAGACCAACCTACAGGGTGGTGTACCGCCAGGTGACGGCCCTGGAGTGGCGCTGCTGTCCCGGCTTCCTGGGCGACAACTGCAGTCAGGGTGAGTCACACTAGTTCAGCCAATCAGCTTGCCAGCTCACATCTAACCGACCAATCAGAGAACTGCCATGTAGTACACTCTTTGGTCGCCCTTGTCTAGTTAGTCAATGGTGTAAAATTCGGTTTGCTTAACCATAACGAGCAGCGAAAATGAAACAACCTAAGGACAGGTATGTGAGGGGAGAGGGTACCTGTCTATGAGCCATGTTGTTTTTAGAACGGAGAAGGGCCGGTGTGGGGCAGGATTCAGTTTTAGCCCAGCGCTATGATACCTGATTAAACTAAGTAACTATTATTCATGGTCATCAATCAAGAGCATCTTGCTCCAGAGTACCTGGGAAGTTTGTCAGATTGGCTTCCCTGTAATCTTATTGGTCCTGCTTAGTGTCCCTCTCACCCCGCCTCCCTCTCTGTGCCGTTCAGGGTCAGAGTTTAGAGGTCAGAGGTCAGGGAGTATCCATTTTAGGGGGCTGAAATTTAATCTGAAAGTCGAAACCTCCAGCTGAGTCTGGTTCCTCCAGGGTTTCCTCCTGCATGTCGCCCAGCGAGGCTTTCCTGCCCCTGTCACCTGGGCTGGCTTTGTAGGGGTTTTAGGCCAGAGTTCATACTCTTAATAAAATATGTGATATAAGTTTAGATCTGGTTGCCACCAAAAATATACAGTTAGAGCAGTGGCTTTTCACTACCGTGTGTACGTGGTTCTGGATTAGAGCGTCTGCAAGTGACTGCAGTCTTTTGGGATGTCAAGTGGTGAAAATTCGATTTCCATTATATTTGTGCCATTTCATGCAAGAGCATTTCTTAGCATTCAAAAGGCTAAGCAGCACAAAGCATTTCATAGAGAGCATTATGGGAAATGAAGTCCAGGGCCTGAGATTTTCAAATGTGTTTGAGTAGCGCCCAGACTCCACTTCCCAAAAGTGGTGGGGTGTTAATATCGATGGGATGGTCCTGCTGTTTTGAGCAGCTGACCACCGAAGTGTATGCATTGGTAGAATTTTCTGTTTTCATATATATGTACAAAGTTTGAAACTTGCTTTGCGTAACAGGAGAATATTCATCCTGTGTCTCCAGACTTTCTGAAAATAGTGCATTTTCTCTCGTTCTGTCATAAGACATGGAGCCTGTTCCCATTCAGTCCTTATGGTGACATAAACTCCGTCCTCATTGGCCTGAAAGCAGTCAAATCTGCTGCACATTAACGACTGTTACGGACACCGCGGCCTGTGTCGAGTCAGATAATGAGTCTGTCCTTAACGTTTGACTCGCACATGTGCTTGCATATGGATGTGATGGAGGGGACTGTTCACCCGAAGTGTCTGGGGGGTGAAGGGGTGGGGGGGTGGGGGGGGGGAGGGACCAGGGAACTCAGGCTTCAGTCAGTAATCTGCAGCCTGTTAAAGCGTGTGCTCTCAGAGACGTGCAGAAACAGCTCTCTTTCTTTATCTCTTTTTCTCTCTGTCTCCCTCTCTTTTTTTCTGTCTGTCATTTGCTCTTTTTCACTTTCTTTTCCCCTCTTTCTTAATTTCTAACTCTCTCTCTATTTTTTACTCTTCTTACTCTTTCATTCTTTCGCTGACATTCGTCTCTTTATTGATTTCTTGGTCTTTCACTTTTCCTTTTTCTCTTCTTTTGTTGTCTCTCTTTCTCCCTGTCTCCATCTCTCTCAGACTAGAGAGGTCCCTGTTATCCCCGAGTTACCCCTGTGTTTAGGCTATAGTCTGCATACGGTCTTATCTACATTGAGCTCCAGACCTCTGTGGAGACACTGAATAGTTGAATCGTTACGGCATTACCTAACCCCCCAGCCCCCCCAGAAGCATACATACCTGTCCTCCCGCAGAATCTTTACACCAGAATGAACAAGATTTATAGTCATGTTAGATATAAAGAAACCAAACACACACACCCATACACAAAAACATGCTTCTTCACGCATATGCACGCACACGCACACACACACACACACACACACTCAGTGCACCTGCACTTTTGAAAAAGAGGTCATCAGCTCTGTTCCTAATGCAGCATATCCTCTACCCTAACCCCCACCCCCTAACCCTAACCCCCAACCCCCATAACCCTAACCCCCTCCCCAAATGTTTCCCTGATGCACTTGACAGCCCCATGACCTGCACACACAGTCAGGCACACATGAGACTTTGTGCTTCGACCATTTGCGAAGCACAGATTCCCCGGTAGGACATGTTCTCAGTGTAAAGGCACCCTAAAATGGCTGAGGTACAGCTATCTCTCTGTGGGGATAGCACTCCTGCCAAACTCCCCCCCCCCCCCCGATTTCTCCTCTGTGAAAGAAATGAGATCATCGCAGGATTAGGCACTCTGCCCCCCCCCACTTAAATGGTTTCCATTGACAGCGATGTTGTGTTGATGGAAACCAGTTTCTGCTGCTGGGTCAGGATTTTGGCTAAACCCCCTTTCAGGCTCTTAAGCTTTGGTCACACGGGCGTTCCAGACCTGAACGGTACCGTTCCCCGGTCCCGGCGTGCGAGGTCCCGTCCCATAACCGCTGTGGGGAGACCGCAGGGAGGGTTTGGGCTCTGCAGTGCGGCACTGAGCCTGGGCCAGGAGGGATTTCAGCAGGCCGTGTTTCAGTGTCTCACCGCACACTAGCGCCCCCTCTGGTCAGGAGGCCACACAGCACCTGCCCGTGAAGCCTCCTCCCCCAGTGCTGCCGAGCATTACATTACATCACAGCTTATCCACTCTTATCCAGAGCAACTTACGCAACATTTTACAGCATTTATAATGCTCAAGGGCACTATGGCCATGTCCTACCCGGCAATCGAACCTGTGACCTTTAGGTTACAAGACCAGGTCCTTACCCATTATACTACACTGAGTAGAGAGCAGCACTGGCCTGAGGAGAGTGGGCGCTTTCTTATTTGTATTTTTAAGAAAGAGAGGCAGTCAGCGGCTGGGCCCGGACAGCTGTCTGCACCAATCGGTGAAGCTTCTGCTTTCATCGCCTCTGAAGGCAGACAGAGACAGCTGCTTCAGTCCAGAGCTCCAACCCCACAGCACAAGCCTGAGAAGCCCTCAGACAGGGAGCGCATTGAGCGAAATAAAAATAAAATATACACATCACTCTGTGTGTTGGTCAGCTGTCAGTATACGGGGAAAAACATTAAACATCGTGTTGTGAGGGCGTGTTTTATGAACTATGGTGTGTGTCTGTAAAGTAGGGGGGAATTATTTGGGGGGGGCGGAGGGGAGGTGAGAGTGATGGGACTGCAGCAGCAGCACTGTAAAATAGTGGGCCTGTTTCTCTGAGGTTGCAGGTTTTATTCCCAGGTGGAGCCATTCCATCACTGAGCGAGGTACAGCTCCTGCCCTGCATCAGTAATTACCCATCTGTGTGAGTGGATTGCATGTGAAGATATGAGCTCTGAGAGTCGGTCTGGGTAAGAGCTCTGGTGTTAAACCGTGAGAAACACAAATGTGCGTTAATGTGTGATTAATGTGCGTATGTTATGATATTGTGCGGTTATGTGTTGGTTATGTTGTGTGATTATGTGGCGTTTGTGTATTAATGTCGTTTGGCGGTGTTGGTTTATGTGTGTAATGTCGTTGATGTGCGGTAATTGTGCTGATTAATGTGCGTTTAGTATGCGGTTGTTGTGTGCGGTTGATGTGTGTGGTTGATGTGTGCTGTTAATGTGTGCGGTTAATGTGTGCGGTTAATGTGTGCGGTTGATGTGTGCGGTTTATGTGTGTGGTTAATGTGTGCGGTTAATGGCACAGAGCTGGCTGGGGTCTGGACAGGCTGGGATGGCCTCAGATTTAACACACAAACCAGGGGCAGTAAATATCTCCATGACCCAGGGTAACACATGGCAACAGCATGGTCCCCCATAACGTCTCCATAGCAACGGCATGGTCTTCCCCACATTTCCCAAGCTGAACTGTACATCGGACGTGAGGCTTCGTGCTCAGTATGAAGTCACACTCACTAAGCGGGACAAGCCCATCAGTCACAGTGTTCAGCTTCATAAACAGCTTTGTAAGCCCACCCTGAGTTTCCCAAAAAAGACTTGCAGAGGAAATTCTGCGCCTACTGCCCCACTACCCTACTGCGCCTACTGCCCCACTACCCTACTGCCCCTCTACCCTACTGCCCCTGCTGCCTCACTACCCTACTGCGCCTACTGCCCCACTACCCTACTTCCCCACTACCCTACTGCGCCTACTGCCCCACTACCCTACTGCCCCTCTGCGCATGCCCATTTCTTTAGTGCTGTCTGTTTTATGTATCGTTCAACAAGCAAACTCTTCTCGATTGTGGTTAATTAAGGAGAGAAGGAAGATTTGATTGAGGCTTTCAAATTCATAAAGGAGATCAACATAGTGAACGATAAGAGATTCTTCAGGTTGAGTTCTGTTAATAGAACGAGGGGACATAAATGGAAATTGGAAAAAGGTAAATTTTGTACATATTTTGTAAGAATTTTTTTCAGGCACAGAGTGGTCAACATGCCAGGTCACGTAGTAGAGGCAGAAATTTTGATTTTCAAGACCAGGCTTGATACGGTGTTAGATAATATCTAGTCTGTAATCAGAGCACTAGGTGCAATTTAGTCAGGAAAATGGCGAACACTGTTGGGCTGAATGGCCTGTTCTTGTCATTAAATGTTATGTTATGTTCATACACTTTCTTTTTACAGTCTGTGATCATGTCAAACTTTACCTATATGCCCATTGTACAGAGAAAAAGGGGTTTTACTGGTGTCTGTAGGGTGCAGTAAATGGTGTCTGTAGGGTGCGGTAAATGGTGTCTGTAGGGTGCAGTAAATGGTGCGTATGGTGCTGTAAATGGTGTCTGTAGGGTGTGGTAAATGGTGTCTGTAGGGTGCAGTAAATGGTGTCTGTAGGGTGCGGTAAATAGTGTCTGTAGGGTACAGTAAATGGTGTCTGTAGGGTACAGTAAATGGTGTCTGTAGGGTGCGGTAAATGGTGAAGTGAGGCACGTGTGCGGCTGGATTTTTTCCCACATCCCAATGCCTGGGTGTGTGAGAGCCGTGTCCCATTCAGGGGATTCTGTTCCAGCGGCTGGGGGGGGGGGTGGGGGTGTGTGAGATCAGTTAGCTCAGATCTCTGACTCGAATGCGGGATGGGGGTAGGGGGGAGGGGCGGGGTCGACGGTATGACCACTCTTGGCTCGTGTACTCCCAGAGCACACAGGGCTTTGGCTGGCAGGGGTTAAGGGGGGGGGGGGGGCGGAGGCGGAGGGGCAGGGGTGTTCTCATAGAACACAGCACACTGGGCTTTGGCTGGCAGGGGTTGGGGGGGGTGGGCGGGGTTGATGGTGGGTTGGGGGGGGGGGGGCAGGGGTGTTCTCATGGAACACAGCACACTGGGCTTTGGCTGATAAGCTCCATGAAAACAGATTTCCCACCCTGGCTCAGCGTCTGAGCACTTCCTCTCTCTGGCACAGCTGTAGCACAGGGCTAGAGAGTCTTCACCTGGGGTGTGTGTGTGTGTCTGTGTGTCTGTGTGTGTGTGTGTGTGTGTGTGTCTGTATGTCTGTATGCATGTGTGTGTGTGTGTGTGTCTGTGTGCATGTGTGTGCGTATGTGTGTGTGTGCGTGTGGTGTGTGTGTATGTGTGCGTGTGTGTACATGCAGAGTTGCAGTGGTGATGAAGATGTTACCCAGTTCACACAGATAGGATACTGACACATCGCTTCTGTTTATTAAAATATTTTGACAGATACTCATTCACTTCACTCTCTCTGTGGTTCCCCTCTCTTGTGTTGGGGTCTTTTCTATGGGTGGGGCCAGGACACATTTACAGATATGCAGGGGGTAACCCCCCCATTAGGGAGTGTGTGGAAGAAGCTGACGATTTGCAGGGAGATGTGTGCTACCCTTTTCCTGATACTCGCATTCCTTCCTTATTCCAAAACCAGTGAGTTAATTTACAAAATTAGTTTTTTTTCACATTTGCAAGGTTTCCTCACCACTGTTCCAAAAATACTTTTATTAGGTTGGCAGGGGGTAATTGCTCTTCTGCATTTGCATACATTTGCACGCATTTCGGCAAACATCTTAGTTGTTGGCACTTTCGAATATTGCAGTTTATTTTGTAAACCTTGGGACCTTGTCTTAATAGTTTGTGCAGGAACCCTCAAATGACTGTCAGTGTCTCCAAGGTGGACCATTCACAGAAAAGAGGTATTTAGACAACTTGAGAAGCTGTTAGTATGAATTTTTTTTATTAAAAACATCCTCAAACACACATGGGTCAGCCTGATCAGTGTGGGTGGAATTGCAATAGTTACCTGAAAATAAACCAGTTTTTTAAAATTGCAGCTGTGATAGGTTTTATGTTAATGCTTGCCCTTTTTTTCTTTGAGTGATCAGATATAATTGCATGAGCTGCCTTGTTAGGATGTTTTCACACCCTGTTGGGCAGACTAATCGGTCTGTAACTCTGAGGTTCTGTCGTAACTCCGGTGTGGAGAGGTGAAGCTTTGCTTGTGTCTGTCAGAACACAGTCCGGAAAGAATGGCCCTGAAGCAGGGGTGTCCAACTTTATTCAAAAAGGGTTGCACCCGCTCGGATGAGACAGCCCCTGGCCTAAAACCCTGTCCTTTCTCAACATTATCGGCCCCCTAGTACCGAAGATCTTTAGTCCTTTAGCCCGTTTTGCTTGTGATTGATGCTGCTGCTCCAGCAGATTACTGGCTGTGTACAGGGTCCATTTCAGACCAAAGTGGGGGAGGGAGGGATGAATACAAACAAAGTCAATTCGCATGAAAGAAACAAACCAGCATATTTTGGCTGTTTGCTTAACCTTTGCAAACGTATACATGGATTTTTTCCCTCATGGTTAAAGTGTTGGGAAAATCACATCCATATGGAGGGGGCTGACCCTGTCCCCCCCCCAGAGGAAACCTGCCAAACAGGGGGACAGAGGGGAGGGGAGGGCAGTCTATGAGGGAGCTCTGATACACCCCAACTGAGCTTCGAGGGAGGGGGGGGAGTAAGGAGGGTGAGAGAGAGATCGAATGAGTGAGTGAAAGTCTCAGATTGTGTGTGTGTGTGTGTGTGGACTCCAACCTGCTTGGTTGTGGGGCAGCTGTGCTGTGCTAGCAGTGGGCAGCATTGCAACGAGGGGGGTGGGGGGGGTGTAGGTGTGGAATGGGGGGGTGTTGCTGGGGGATGCTGGGTGATGGGGGGGGTGTCCTGCTCACACACACAAGTCTAATATGTTCCAGATGAGATGGCTCCCCCCCCACTCCTGCTCTCCCCCCTCCTCTTCTTCTCCCCTTACAGTCACAGGAGTCCACTGTTCCTTCCTGATCCGCTGGGGGCTGGGGGCTGGGGAGTGGGGCGGGGGCAGAATGAGCTCACAGTCAGTGCACAGACAGCCTCCCCTGTCTGGTGCATCTGAAAAACCACATCTCCGTTTCGGTTGCACCAAAACTGCTACAGAGCGTAATGAGATTCTTTGACTCTGTATTCAGAACAAACAGACGATGTGTTCCCTTGAACATAACGGAGACAAGATCTTTCACAAACCCCCAGTGGAGTGCTCTCCCTGCTCGGCACCCCTCCCTGCTCTGGACCCCTCCCTGCTCTGTTTATTTATCAAACTCAGTGGGAGGCGAGAGCGGGCGTCGGGAGCGTCCCGGAAGACCCGGGTCCCACCGGCAACCCAGCGCCCAGCGTACCACACCGCCCGTCCCACCGCACCCAGCGGTCCTGCACCACACCGCCCGTCCCACCCACCACACCGCCCGTCCCACCGCACCCAGCGGTCCTGCACCACACCGCCCGTCCCACCACACCCAGCCGTCCCGCACCACACCGCCCAGCCACCCCGGAGCTCGCGACAACCAATCAAAGACAAAATAACGTCCCTACGACATTTTACAACTCGCTAAAATAATAAAAATAAAGTAAAACAGCGGTTGCGTTCGCGGTGTGGCCAGCAGGGCTGAACAGCGGCGGGGCGCACCGGCGTGTCCCGTGGAGGTTTGGCTCGGCCAGCGGCGTGTTCACGCCACCCATGTGACCCGAGCGGAAGCCTAACGAGGCCCTGCGCGGTGGGAGGTCCTACCATAGACCAGAGCGAAGGTCGAAGGTCAGAGGATGGGCTTCTCTCCCTTTTGTGTCTGGCGTGTACTTTCATTCGCTTCGTCCCTCACGGTGTGGAGATGCAGCCCACGGCCATCGGCTGATTCTGCACTGAAACAGGTCCGTAAAGGAGCTGGGCTGTCTGCGGGGGTTCACTGTGTGTCCATAACAGCCACCTGCTGATCCACACATTATTACCATGAGTGTAACTAACCCATTAACCAGCTATTACCTGGTTATTCACTACCTATTAACCAGCCGCTAACCGTAACTCAAGACTGCGCATGTAGGTCATTATTCAGTCCCTGGAGAAATCTGGACGAATGACGAATGCCAACCTTCTCTTCAGCTGTTCAGATGGATTCTTTTAGGCCAGAATCTTTCCTACAACACAGTGTCCCTAACCAACTGTGCCAAGCGGCCATCTTTACAGCATGTCCACAATCAGGCTGGGGACTCCTGTGCCAAGCATCCATCTTTAAGGCATGCTCTCACACCTGATATGTGCCTCCTTGGCGTTGACGTCATGCCTTGTTGAAAGATGGCTGCTAGCCTTCATATTTTGGGAAAAAGCTGCCTGCTTTCTCAGAGTTAGCTTCCAGGGAGTTTATCCTTCCTCTGTCTCCCTCAGGCTGCTGTATGGGGGAGTTAGGGTGGATATGCAGGGAAATCTGTGAAATGGGGGTAGTGTGTTCAGCCCTCGCTCCCTAAAGCTTGGGAAAGAACAGAATCTAACCCTTCTGCTCTCTATCCCCTTTCCCTCTCAGACCCATCTACTCCCCCATTAACCCCCCCCCATCCCACGCTAGCACACCCCGCCCCCCCAGCCCACACCAGCTTGCTGAAATCTGGAGTTTTGCTGTCCTCAGCACAATGAAGGGCTGCTGATTATAGAGCCTCCTGTTAGCTGGCTGTTTTAGTCCGACCTCAGTACCATTACCGCCCCATTACCGCCCTGTAACTGCCCCGTTACTACCCCCTTACTGCCCTGTTACTGCACTGCAACTGCCCCATTACCGTCCTGTAACTGCCCCGTTACTGCCCCATTACTGCCATGTTACTGCACTGCAACTGCCCCATTACTGCCCCCTTACTGCCCAGTTACTGCCCCGTTACCGTCCTGTAACTGCTCCATTACTGCACTGCAACTACCCCGTTACTGCCCTGTTACTGCCCCGTTACTGCCCTGTTACTGCCCTGTCACTGCCCCCTTACTGCCCTGTTACTGCCCTGTTACTGCCCCGTTACTGCCCCATTACTGCACTGCAACTGCCCCATTATTACAGAAACGGCGACTCAGTGAAAACACACACGCTCCTCCAGAGTGGGGCTGCTCAGCTCCCCCCCAGCGCCCCCACCCCCACTCAGCCCGCGCCCCCCCACCCCCACTCTCTGTGAGTAGGCACAGGGTGAAGGAGAGCGTGGGCGTGGAAGGAGGCTGCTCAACCCAACCACCAAGCCCCCCCCCCCAGCGCCTCACCCGTGTGACGGGAGAACAGCTGGGAACAGCTGGCCTCAGCCATCAGTCTGCAGGCTGTCGAAGCCAGGGCCAATTTTTTAAGGTCTCATTTTTGTGGTGAACCCACGTCAAGCTGGGCTCAGGTCTGAATCAGACCGCTCTCTCACCCCTGCCCACCCCCACCCCCTTCCCCCACCAAAAAAACGGTTGTACATACTCAGATATTCAGGTGGGAGAAAAGTCAGTGAAGGATCTCCTGCAAACAGGGCTTCTCCCTTTGAATCACCCGATGTGGGTTGATCTTACGGTCATACTGGCTTTCATGCAGAATCCCTGCGGGACATGTTGAATTTGCCTTTGTTTGATGCGAGGAAGTTAAGTGTAACGATATAGTAGTAATAGTAGTGATGGTAGTTGCTGAAGTAGAACAAGTAGCAGTTGTCATGGTGGCAGTAGTAATAGTAGTTGTAGATCTTGTAGTAGTAAAACAGTAGTAGTATCAGTAGTGGTAGTTATTATGGTTGTAGTAGTAGTAGTAGTTGTTGTTGTGGTTGTTATTGTTGTCATGGTAATGGTAGTTGTGATATCCCTCTCTCCTTTGTCTGTATCCCAGTCCTGTATTTTCACTCAGCTGTGGGGCAGACTCACATCCAGGGAGGGTTGAGACTCCAGTCTCAGTCTGTCATCAGCCCCCCCCCCCCCACACTGATGCTGCGTGTGACCCCAGCCTGATGGGGGTTGTGCTGAGGAGTGCTTGTGTGGGGGTGCTTGAGTTTAGGTGCTATGGAGACCTGTTTCTCTCACCGTGCCCATGTGACTGTCTGCCTGCCTGCCTGCTCTGCCTGCCTGCCTGCTGTCTGCCTGCTGCCTGTCTGCTGTCTGCCTGTCCTGCTGCTGTCTGTCTGCCTGCCTGCCTGTCTGTCTGTCTGTCTGTCTGTCTGTCCGTCCGTCTGTGTGTCTGTGCGTGCATGCATGTGTGCGTGCTTGGAGATGGAACTTTGAATGTGAAGAACACAAAGCAGAGTGTCTGGTGGGCCTGTGGAATGTGTGGCTGCTCTATGCAGCGATCGCTCCTCAGCTCTTTCAGTAGCATAGCAAAGTATTCTGTTCTGTCTGTCTGCCCCAGCAGATACAAAGTGTGTATCGAAACGTTGAATTCCTCACTAAAATACTTTGTGTGTGTATTTTTGTTTTGTTTTTCTATTCGTGTAATTAAAGTAATTTTCGAGCGGATATCCTGTCTCCACCCATGGATGGAGAGTTCCCCTCTGGGGCGGGTCATTATTATTATGGCACGGCAAATTCCTCCCGTTTACAGTCGACGCCCATGCTCAGATTAGCCAATCGGGAGAGTTTAGGGCCTGGAATTGGGCTTCTGTCCAAAGCGGTTCCACACAAAGTCACATGATTACCTGCCACAGGTGAGCTCGCTGCAGACCAATCACAGGCTGTGTCTCTAGTTTAAAAATCAGAAGTACAGTTCGTCCCAAACTCAGAGATCTGCCTCACAGGTGAAGTATTCAGCATCGCAGGTTTTTAGTCTGTTCAGTTTCTCACATTTCACTTTCACTTGAAGACAAACAGGCTAATCATTATCCTGGTGTCTTTTTTAATGTAAATCCAAATATATTAAATAATAAGGTGATTATATCCTACTAATTATAAGAACACACATACTAGGAACTGCTCCTTGCATAACTTGACCAACTGGTATTTTGAATGGAAGTGATTAAAAATGTGCAAGCGCAGATCCACACTCGCAAACGCCCCAAGTCCAAAATGTAACAGAAAAGTCCCTGCGGTAAAAACCACAGCCGCTCTGGTCTAAAAGCGTACGTCCTGCGGTCTGCGACATTTCGGTCGCTCGCTGTTTTTCTCCTGCTTCGGCCCCATGTGACGGGACTGAAATCAGACCTCACTTTCTGCTCTTTTATCAGGAGAAACCTTGTGGAGATATGGGGGGGGGGGTAGGGCTGGGATGCAGTGCGGTGGCCAGTGTGGGTTTTATTTTAAAACCTGTGAAAATCACACCTCATGGTGTGGGCGTATGCATTTTATCAACCTGCACTGAGACTACTGATCACCTGCAGGCCTGAGAAATTCATCCTGTTCTCTCTCTGCTCTGCTCTCTACCCTCTGCCCTAGCGCACAGCTGTAGAAATGCATCCTGTTCTCTCTTTGCTCTGCTCTCTGCCCTGGCGCACAGCTGGAGAAATGCATCCTGTTCTCTCTTTGCTCTGCTCTCTGCCCTGGAGCACAGCTGGAGAAATGCATCCTGTTCTCTCTTTGCTCTGCTCTCTGCCCTGGCGCACAGCTGGAGAAATGCATCCTGTTCTCTCTTTGCTCTGCTCTCTGCCCTGGAGCACAGCTGGAGAAATGCATCCTGTTCTCTCTTTGCTCTGCTCTCTGCCCTGGCGCACAGCTGGAGAAATGCATCCTGTTCTCTCTTTGCTCTGCTCTCTGCCCTGGCGCACAGCTGGAGAAATGCATCCTGTTCTCTCTTTGCTCTGCTCTCTGCCCTGGCGCACAGCTGGAGAAATGCATCCTGTTCTCTCTTGCTCTGCTCTCTGCCCTGGCGCACAGCTGGAGAAATGCATCCTGTTCTCTCTGCTCTGCTCTCTGCCCTGGCGCACAGCTGGAGAAATGCATCCTGTTCTCTTCTGCTCTGCTCTCTGCCCTGGCGCACAGCTGGAGAAATGCATCCTGTTCTCTCTGCTCTGCTCTCTGCCCTGGCGCACAGCTGGAGAAATGCATCCTGTTCTCTCTCTGCTCTGCTCTCTGCCCTGGTGCACAGCTGGAGAAATGCATCCTGTTCTCTCTCTGCTCTGCTCTCTGCCCTGGCGCACAGCTGGAGAAATGCATCCTGTTCTCTCTTTGCTCTGCTCTCTGCCCTGGTGCACAGCTGGAGAAATGCATCCTGTTCTCTCTCTGCTCTGCTCTCTACCCTGGTGCACAGCAGGACTCCCAAGTTTCCCATCCCTGTTATTCATTTAATATCAGGCCATTCAGTGACTCCTAAATACGCCGTTTAATTTTCAGAGTTAAATCAGATCTGGGGTCATTTTATTCTGATCAGAGTTCATGTGATCCCTGTTGGACTTGCTGTTGGTTGGATGGATACCCGTTTAAACTCTGAGCAGAATTAGCACTGAATATTTCCCTGTGTTTAAAGCTTCTTACGTCTCTCTCTCTCTCTCTCTCTCTCTGTTTCTATCTGTCCATCTCTGTCTCTATCTCCAGAGTGTATGAACTGCAGCAGCTATGCTGACATGAGCAACAGACTGAACGTTATTGAGTCCAAAGTGAGTACTGTAATAATATCAAAATAAGCTGAGCTCAAATAATGAGCTCAAATTTAAGTGTAATTTATTGTGTTCGACTATTAAAGATAACTGGACCAGCCTGCATGTGAGACTTGACTGGTTCCAGACCTGTGTAACATGTCATGAAATGCTTTATCAGTGAAGTTCCTGCTGATAACTAATGGTCAGTTAATTGTTATCACTTGAAAAGAAAATGGATATTTTGTTAAGACTGCATCTTCTTTCGTGGGATTATACATTTTGATTAATGAAATCCTTTGCTGAAAATTCTGTAGGAGTTTTATTTGTTCAAAAATGTCCTGCAACTTAAAGAGTTGAAGTAATACAAGTGCGTATTTGACTCTGGGTCTGCTCTGTGTAAAGTTCCTGCAGGCTGGTGGGATGTGATTGGCTCTCATCGCAGAAAGCTAAACTCGTCTGCTCTGATTGGTTCTAGATTCTGCTGCTGGAAGAGGCAGGGCCTCCACCTTCATCAGCCAATGGCCTGCCAGAAGGATCGACAGATAACGAGGTGGACACACCCAATCCCACGCCCCTCTCCCCTCCCGCTGTAGGGCTCCCAGGTGTGTGAGCCACTGGCTTTCTAACACAACAGGCATATATTTCTATGGAGATGCAAAATATTGCCGTTCTCGATTAACCATTTTTTTGTCACCATGAAAGGTTGTTCTGATAGGGTAAGTGTTTTTAAATGCTGAAAACACTATCAGGCTTTGCACAAACACTGATCTATTTGTGATAAAACAAACTTATTTAAAATCTACAATTATTTAATGAATGATATTAGAAATATATTTCTAAATATACCAAATATTTCTCAATGAGATGTGTCTTAATCTAACAACAGAATGTATTATTCAGCTGAAATGGCAACACTTTGAAATGTGTTGTCGAAGAAATTCGGAGTGCCTCAGTGCATGCTGTGCGTTTTTGAATATATGGCAGTGTGTGTTCATTATCTTTGGACTTTCAGAAGTCTGAAGCTCCCAAAAGCGTGAGGAATGGAAACTGATTCATACCGTCTAGAGACACTTTTCACTGTTTTATTTCCCTCCCCAGCTGCATTATCCACATGCAGTCCGTGGCTCTCCCACCTTTAAAGACGTTAAGTGGATCATTACTCAGCCAGTCTGTGTGGGGGGGTGTGGGGTTTGGGCTGTGTGGGGTGTGTGTGGTGTTGGGGGGGGGTGGGGGGGTTTGGGCTGTGTGTGTGTGTGGGGGGGTGTGTGTGGTTTGGGCTGTGTGTGTGTGTGCGGGGGGTGTGTGGGTTTGGGCTGTGTGTGTGTGGGGGGGGTGTGTGGTTTGGGTTTGTGTGTGTGTGTGGGGGGGGGGTGTGGGTTTGGGCTGTGTGTGTGTGGGGGTGGGGGGTTTGTGTGTGGGTGGGTGTGGGTGTTGGGGGTGTGTGTGGGGGTGGGGGGTTGTAGTGTGTGGGGGGTGTGTGGTTTGGGCTGTGTGTGTGGGGGGGTGTGGGTTTGGGCTGTGTGGTGTGTGGGGGGGGGTTTGGGTTTGGGCTGTGTGTGTGTGTGGGGGGTGTGTGGGTTTGGGCTGTGTGTGTGTGTGGGGGGGGTGTGGGTTTGGGCTGTGGTGTGTGTGGGGGGGTGTGTGGGTTTGGGCTGTGTGTGTGTGGGGGGGTGGTGTGGGTTTGGGCTTGTGTGTGTGGTGGGGGGTGTGTGGGTTTGGGCTGTGTGTGTGTGGGGGTGTTGTGGGTTTGGGCTGTGTGTTGTGTGGGGGTGTGTGTGGGCTTTGCTGTGTGGTGTGGGGGGTGTGTGTGGTTTGGGCTGTGTGTGTGCGGGTTTAGACTGTGTGGGAGGGTGTGGGGTTTGGGCTGTGTGTGTGTGTGGGGGGTGTGTGTGGGTTTGGGCTGTGTGTTGTGCGGGGTTTAGACTGTGTGGGAGGGTGTGGGGTTTGGGCTGTGTGTGTGTGTGGGGGTGTGTGGGTTTGGGCTGTGTGTGTGTGTGGGGGTGTGTGGGTTTGGGCTGTGTGTGTGTGTGGGGGTGTGTGGGTTTGGGCTGTGTGCGTGTGTGTGGGGGGTGTGTGGGTTTGGGCTGTGTGTGTGTGTGGGGTGTGTGGGTTTGGGCTGTGTGCGTGTGTGGGGGGTGTGTGGGTTTGGGCTGTGTGTGTGTGGGGGGTGGGGGGGTTTGGGCTGTGTGGGGGGTGTGTGGGTTTGGGCTGTGTGTGTGTGGGGGGTGTGTGTGGGTTTGGGCTGTGTGTGTGTGCGGGGTTTAGACTGTGTGGGAGGGTGTGGGGTTTGGGCTGTGTGTGTGTGTGGGGGGTGTGTGGGTTTGGGCTGTGTGTGTGTGCGGGGTTTAGACTGTGTGGGAGGGTGTGGGTTTGGGCTGTGTGTGTGTGGGGTGTGTGGGTTTGGGCTGTGTGTGTGTGTGGGGTGTGTGGGTTTGGGCTGTGTGTGTGTGTGGGGTGTGTGGGTTTGGGCTGTGTGCGTGTGTGTGGGGGGTGTGTGGGTTTGGGCTGTGTGTGTGTGGGGGGTGTGCACTTTAGGGATCAGTGTGCGTATGTGGATAGCTGTATGCTGGGCTCAGAACAGGCTTGAGCTCTTCTAGCAGTGAGGACTGAACCCTGACCAGGGCAGATTCTGCTCGGCTGCCAGACGGTCAGACTCAAGAGAGTCTAGTCGTACCCGTTCCTCAGGCACAGGCCACTTTATAAAATCAGTCCCGTTCTCCTTTTGCACATACCGGTTACGGTTTTATTTGCCTAGCACCTGCCCTCATCCAGAGCAACATGCAAAGTTTGCATATGATATATAAACATGTCATGTGTTCACACAGTTGGTTATATATGCTGAAACAATCCAGGTTAGTTGTTCTTTTTTCAGCAGTGCAATGGCTGTTCCCCTCCTGGGATTTGAACTGGTAACCTCTGAGTTATTAACATGATTCCTGAGCTGCTGTGCCACACTGTCACTGGGGCCCCTTTTTCTGCACTGGGGGGGTTTATTGTTCACTATTTTCCTTCAGGGGTTAGGGGCCCCCCAGGCCCAAGGGGCCCCCCAGGGACGCCGGGGTCGTCCGGCCCCCCAGGACCTGCTGGAGAGACTGGACCCATTGGGAAGCCAGGGCCCATGGGATCTCCAGGTGACCCCCCCCCCCTCCTTACACATTCATAGAATCCTGCTTTTCATCAGTCCTGATTGCTCCTATTGATTATGTGTTCCTGTGTAAAATGTGTCTATATGTTTATATGTTTCTGTGTGTTTCTGGGGTCACAGGCCCGAAAGGGGAGATGGGGTACCCTGGAGAGACGGGCCAGCCTGGGCCCCCCGGCCCCCCCCGCCCCCCAGGGCCCCTCCCTGCCTTCCCCCTGCGGGGCGATGTGTTTGGGCTGACGGAGCGGAAACAGGGTGAGCACCCCCCCTTTGGCCCACCCCTGACCCTTATAAACAGTCCCAGGGTTCTGTGGAGCAGCAGAGAGCTCTGGGGAGGAGCAGAGAGCTCTGGGGAGGAGCAGAGAGCTCTGTGGAGGAGCAGAGAGCTCTGTGGTGGAGCAGAGAGCTCTGTAGAGGAGCAGCAGGAGCCTCTGTGGAGGAGCAGAGAGCTCTGTGGTGGAGCAGCAGAGAGCTCTGTGGAGGAGCAGAGAGCTCTGTGGTGGAGCAGAGAGCTCTGTGGAGGAGCAGAGAGCTCTGTGGTGGAGCAGAGAGCTCTGTAGAGGAGCAGCAGAGAGCTCTGTGAGACTGCGTTCATTCTTACTGGTCTGTATTTCTTCAGGGAAAGCTGCAGTTTCTGATATCTACATCCTGAGCTCGATACAAACTATTTGCTGAGCACTGAGCTGGACTAACGCGTGGGCTGCAGCGGGCTGCTGGAATAGAACTGTTCGGGTCCTTGGGGTTGGATGACACGGGCAGTGTTTCCGCCGCGGGACGGGGGACGAGGGGCGGTTACGCCTCCGGTCCAGAAAGCGGCGGTCCGTTTGGGGCGACGCGGTTAGCCTCGCTAGCGCCTGACCTTCCTGCTGTGGGGGAACACGTCCGGTATGTTCTCCGTCTGGGTCAAAACATATTTGCGTCTGAAGACAGTCTGCTTTTCTGTTTCCTGTTTTCCTGGTTGATTCAAGGCTCCTGTCTCATGGTTCTGCTTTGACATTCCAAAAATATAACCACCCTTCTTTTGTGGCACAAGACGGTGTGATCTGTTTTCTCCCTGTCCAGACTTTGGACATTGCGATTACAATTTATATTTTCATTTTAACTCAGATATTTTTATGATGTTTTTCTCTCTCCCCTGGGTCCCGTCAGCCATGGCTTTGTAAGGCCTGAGTCAGACCTGAGGGACTGTTTCATCTAACTGTGTGAGACTAGAGCTGTCTCATGGCATGTACGAAATGTTTATTTATCCTTAAACGGAATTTTTAAAAATCAGTTGTATAATTAAACTCATTTGTATACTTATAAATTATACCAGCACCAATGAGACTTCCAAGAATATCTTTCTTACAGCATTGGGTTTTGTGGGAAGGAACCTCACCAGTACTGCAATGTGTACACTGTACTTCTGCAAGTCCACCACCAGAGGGAGACACGCGCCCTCTCTTGCAGAAGCCAGGGGAAGGAAGCTGTGTCCAATTAGGAGGCTGGCTGTGTCAGGGCTTCCACCGTCCGGGTACGGTCGGCCTCCTGTAAATCAGACCCAATTTGTAGCCTGTCAGCACTGCTGTCTGGTTCTGGAAGCCAAAGGCTGCCCCTCGGGCCAAGAAACCTGCTCAGTGAGACGCGGGGAGAGGTACGGTGGCGGGGTTTGGAAATCAAAGCGGCGGTGCTGGTGAGGGGTGCTGCGAGCGCACTGCAGGAACACCCAAATGAGTTCCAGAGGGACGCGTCCCGTTACTGGGAGCTCTGCAGCTGCTCGCCGATGTTCTGCCCAAACCGCCTGCCCCCTCCCCCCCAGCTCCTGGGCCTGCTGATCACGCCAGCAGGAAGTCACTGAGGCAAGCGAGACTCTCACCCAGGACCGTGAGAAGAGAGGAAAAGGCTGCTCTGCACTGCCTGACTCTTTCCTCCTCGTCCCCGTAATATTATAACATAATTCCTGCTTTAATATACACACCGCATTCACAGGACAGCACCAAGACCCTTCTTTTAGGACCCCTATTGGTAAAGTATACCGTGAGCAGGGAGAGAGAGGCACTCTTAACAGCCTTGGGGGGGATGGTCCATTCGTTTTCTTTACTGGATTTCCTGGGACTTGTGTAAAGGTTTGGGGACACGGTGCTGGCAGACATCGCGTTTCGTCTGAAGCTGTGAGTCCCCTGAGCCTGATTGGCAGCAGGTGGCTCTGCATGGCTGGGCTGGATTCAGACAGAGGGCTTTCTGGTGTGGCTGAGAGTGTGTGTGCTTTTACACCAGGGATTTCAAATCCTGGAGGAGTCTGCCAGTTTAACTCCAGTCCTGGAGGGCCGCAGTGTCTGCAGGTTTAACTCCAGTCCTGGAGGGCCGCAGCGTCTGCAGGTTTAACTCCAGTCCTGGAGGGCCGCAGTGTCTGCAGGTTTAACTCCAGTCCTGGAGGGCCGCAGTGTCTATAGTTTGAAAAATATCTATATTTTTCATACTTTTACCATACATTTCTACCATTGTTTCTGTGCTTAATAGATGAGGACAGTCCCCTTCCTTCTTCTCTACCTGCATCTGTAAACCGACAAGCCACACCTGGCTCCCCCGGCCCCCCCGGCCCCCCTGGCCCACCTGGACACACAGGTAAGCAGCGTGTGGAGAGAGAGAGACTCACACACACATCCCTGATATTACTCAACAATGCGAATCACTCAATAACAATCAGAACTTTGAAATGCTTTAAACTCCAATGAAATTCCTGCAGATTTGCCAATATTTTTAAAAAGCAACATTATTTGGAAAATTCTACTTGCGTGTAATTTTTACATTTTGGTAAATTTGTAATATGTCAGAAAACCTTTCAAGTATTAGCAGGAACATTTCCAATTTTTACTTTTAAAATATTACAGCATTTTAAATGGATTATCAGCACACCTGGCAAAAATATGAGACTTCACCTGATTGCCTGATTTCTGGGGTGGGGGTGTGTAAGCTCACCCACTGACATGCTTTCTCTGGGGTGTGTAAGCTCACCCACTGACATGCTTTTCTCTGGGGGGGTGTGTAAGCTCACCCACTGACATGCTTTTCTCTTGGGGGGGGGGCGTGTGTAAGCTCACCCACTGACATGCTTTTCTCTGGGGGGGGGTTGGTTTTTTGTAGGTCCCCCAGGCCCAATGGGACCCCCTGGGGCCCCTGGCACTCCTGGACAGGAAGTGAGTAAAATGCGGTTGCACTTCCTGTCTTTTTGCTTTGGGCTTCCGTGTAACACTCAGAGATCTGCGGTCCCCTCTCTGCCTCCTGCCTCTGACCCAAACTGTGTGTGTGCGTGTGTGTGTGTGCACGTGCGTGCGTGCGTGCGTGTGTGTGTGTGTGTGTGTTTGCGCGTGCGTGCGTGCGTGCGTGCGTGCGTGCGTGTGTGCGTGCGTGTGTGTGTGTGTGTGTGTGTGTGAGTGTGTGTGTGCGTGTGTGCGTGTGTGCGTGCGTGCGTGCGTGCGTGCGTGTGTGCGTGTGTGTGTGCGTGTGTGTGTCGCAGGCGCAGAGAGGCTCTTCTGGGAAGACCGGGGAGCCGGGACCCAAGGGAGACGATGGGGAAAGGGTGAGGCTGCACGCTGCGTTCGCTCAGTCTGCTCGTTACGTCACGCCACTGTCACCCGTCACCCGCTGGAGTCACATGATCAACGCCACACGCAGTGTCGCTAGGCAACTCTGCCTCAGCTAGTGACCGATGCAGCGGCACCCAGCGCTGGCGTTTGAGTCTGCGTGCTGTGCCCCTCACCAACACAGTCAGGAAGCTCCGCTGTTCTTCTGGAAGCTTCTGAGAGCTTGCACTGGGGAACGGGGGTTCGAGGAGGCGGGGTTTCCGCCCTGGCGGGGGGAATGTTTTCCTGGATTTATCGAGTTACTGACTCATTTTCAGCCTCATAACGGAAAAAAGGTCCCGTGTCCTTATTTTGACCGCTGTTTGGGACGATAGGCTCTCCCGAAATGAGCAAGTGGGAGGGCACTGTCCCCCTGGTGAGGACAGGATGGGGGGATGGGGGGATGGGGGGGGGTCAGATAAGGGTTATAAAGGACCTCCGTGTGTCAGAGGAGCCCCCACCATGGGGGATGGGGGGGGAGGGGGCTGTGCTAATGTACATCTAAAACCTCACGCATCACAGTGAAAAAATCAAAATGTAGCCGGACGGGCACCCTCTGACCCCCTGGGAACGGCCGAAAAGAGGAAGTGAGCGGTGACCCCGAGATTTGGGGAGGTCCCCGTAATTCAGAAAGCAGATCCGGACCCTCCGACCTGCAATGGGACGGGCGGGCGGGGGTGGGGGGGCGCGGCCGTGAAATCAAAGGAAATTTGAGGGGGTAACATGAGTGACCGTGTGATCCTGCCGGTCCTGTCTGCAGCCCCCGTCTAAGTGCTGACCTGGGGTCACCGTCTGAACTTTACAGATGAGAGTGCGACTGTCCCGTCCTGCCAGACACCGGTCAAATTATTACTTTAAAAGCTTTAACCCCCTTTTTTATAGACACTAGTAAAATGCCCGTACTTTTAAATCTTATTTTCCTGTGCATGTTCGGCATCAAATGCTTCCTTTATGTGATCTTGCATATTCCTCTACACTCTTTTTGGTTTTGTTGGGAATTTTCAGGAGGTTCGACAGGAGTGCTATAAAATTTTATACCTAAAGAGTTTTTATTTTTAAAACAGTAAAAAGGTTGCTTTACAGCAAGCAACAAAAAGAAGATGGCAAAATAATCAAACAGAGCAGACATAATTGCATACATTGAACACACTAGGGTGTCATTGGGCAAGAGCTAGTCTATGAGATGATGTTTTGTTTTTAAAAGTGATTTAAAAGGTGACCCTGAGTTTGGCAGTCTAACTCCCTCAGACGGGACATTCCAAAGCTCGGGGGCGCTGATGGAGGGGCCCGCTCACCCCCCTCTGTCCCGAGAGCAGTAAATGTGTGACAGGTGCTTCTGTCTCACGCAGGGCCCCCCGGGACTGACCGGAGAGCAAGGTCAGCCGGTGAGTATGCTCTCAGGAGCCTGACCTCTTTCACTGGCGTCGGTTTACAGGCTGTTTCTCCCAGAGGAGGTTAATGTCATAGATAAAATTTCAGCGGAGTAGGTATTATTAAGTAGCACTGCCAAGCTGTTATATTCTGGATGGCTACGCTGATGTTTTCCACTTTATGTCCACTCTTTGCCAGTGATGTAATGCAATGTAATGTCTATTTACGGTTGTACCCTTTCCTATCAATGAGACATTATGTGTGTGTGTTTACTGTGTGTGTGTGTCTGCTTACGGTGTTTTGTGTGTGTTTACTATTTTGTGTGTGTGTGTGTTTGCTGGGTAGTTTGTGTTGTGTGTGTGTTTGCTGAGTAATGTGCGTGTGTGTGTTTTGTGTGTATGTGTGCGTGCATGTGTGCGCATGCTTGCGTGCGTGTGACCGTGTGTGTGTGTGTGTTTACACTGTTGTGTGTGTGTGTGTGTTTACACTGTTGTGTGTGTGTGTGTGTGTGTGTGTGTTTACTGTGTCCCTGAAACTGTCTGTGCTCCTGTTTGCAGGGTGCCCCAGGTCTTAAGGGGGATCCAGGAGAGAGTTATTCAGAGGTGGGTGATTTAAAGACCTGCTTCTGGGGAAGATCATTCCAGAGCTTAGGAGCACTGGGGTTAAATGTGTTTCTGTAGCAAGCGCCACTTCTGTGATGTCACTCTTTTGTGCTAGAGGAAGTGATGTCATCACGTTGTGCTGTGTTGCTGAGGCGCTCATGGGAAATGGAGTTCTGTAGCCGAGTGCTTTTCTCTGCATCAGGGTGAGGGTGTGCAGCAGCTGAGGGAGGCGCTGAAGATCCTGGCTGAGCGGGTCCTCATCCTGGAGCACATGATCGGCATCCATGGTGAGAGAGACACCGCTGTCTCAGCCTTTTGCACACATACACACACATGCTCACACACACACACGTACATGCACAAGCGCATACATGCGCGCACATGCACACACGCATACACACACTCAAGAAACAGCAGAACAGGAATGATTTTTAGTCAATGATTTTCAGATTCTCTCTCTCTCTCTCTGCAGAAACCACAGTGGAGCCTGGCTCTGGATTGGGCGTTCTGGGTGACCCCACCCCCTCACCTGTGGTGAAGATTAAAAGGGCGGAGCCAGTGGACCCCCCTTCCCTGCTCCAGGGAGCTAGAAACCTGATTGGACAGAACCGAGAGAGGCGGAGCGACAATTAATGCATCGTGGCCAACAGGGGTGCTGAATGCACATGTGACTGAGCTGTGATTGGCCAGAGGCTGATGCTATGGGGGCTTCCGGGGGCTGGAACAGACAGGGCGGGGCTGTCTGTCTGACTCTGGGGTTGGGTGTTTGTGATTCGTCACCAGGCTGGTCAGGTGACCAGAAATACCCCCTCTCCAGGCTGAGCTTGATTTCCTCCACCCTGGAAAGCACATGCATTAAAGATTAAACTTCTCTTTTTTACCGTAATATGACTGCAGTAATAAGATAAATAGCAGTTTCCTTATAGCTAGTGCACTTCATGTTTTTTTTATTGGCCCACGGTTTGTCTCAGAGTCCCAGCAGCTTTAGACAGATCCAGCGATTCCCTAACTCCAGTTAATAAGCAGCATATGTTTGCGTTTTGTGATGTTCGCTTCGATAAGCCGTTCCCAGCATGCTCTCCCGTTGACGTTTGTGAAGTGATGACAGGAAGTCCTCCCTGCGCAGGTTATGCCGCTGACCTGCGGGACAGACGTCCCTGACTCACTTCTCTCACTGAGGAGCACGCAGTAAACTCCCGCGACTTCATCTTCAAACCACATTCTTCCTCAGCTGAGGTTCGTTTCAGTAGCACGGCTTCTGATCACGTTTCCGTGCCCACCAGTCGTGAGGGATTGCTCTTAGCACTGGACTGAAACAACTTCAGCTGGAGATTTCTGAGTAATCTCCTCACATTCTCTCTTTTAGGAATCATCACGTCAGTCATGGTTGTCATGGGAACTCTCAGACAACCAGCAGGTAGCACAGGTGGAGCTTTGGATAGCTTTCTTAGCTTTTTTAAAAAATCTTTCATTCATAAAAATCATATTTAACAGAAACAGTATATTTTACAAACATAGCATTAAATGTGTAAGTCCAATATAATATACGTTTATATAAAGGGAAATTAAAGTCCTTGGGACTGAGATTTTGTCCTTGCTGACGTTTAGGAACACTTGGTACATTGTATTATAATTCTTAGTGACCAAGCTGTAGTGTTTTTTTTTTTTTTTTTAGAAGAAACATTAAGTATTTTCACTTTTATTTCTGAATGATTGATTTAAACAATAATTTAAGTAAAAAAATCTTGAACTTGGGGCAAAAATTAACTTGAACATAAAATATTGTACACCTGTATTATTTACATAAATTAATTTTGATTTAAGTGTGCTGGCAGTGCACAGGGAAAGAGCATTACATATTAAATACTTATCTTATATTATTTTTATTTTATTAGTTCAAGCTCTGTTCCCCAGTGTCAGACATTGTGTTATGAACATGCCGTATGAACAGCCAGTGCATTTGTGGCAGTTATTCGAAACCATCCGATGATATTTGAGCTTAAGTAATGGAATGCAGTTCCCCTTCCTGCACTGCAGGGGGCAGCGACAGTCCAACTGCTGTCTCCGTCCACACTGGCCTGGCTTCAGCAGAGCATTCTTGTATTAATCCCAGCGATTGCAGACTCGCCCCCCGCCCCTCAACGTTCCTGCCAGTCAATCATCACTTCTTCAAAGCTAGAACCCTCCTGTCCACAGAGCATACTGTTCCTACTGTCCCTGAATGCTCATTTCATCATTTATTTCTCCTTCTATTTACAGCAGACGCTTCCAAATGTATGACATTTTTAAAAAAACACTAAGGATAAATAGCCTGACTATAAAGGGAATGAATTGGTGGAAAGGAATCTCAATATCTGAAACTGTATTTTTTTTTTTAAAAACGTATTCCTGCTCAGACCATGACTGTATTTTGAGTGGAAGCCAGCCAGCCAACGTGCAGACATGCTGTTTGCTTTCATTTCAGATCTGTGCCCCCCCCTCAACCCCCCAGCAATAACACATCAGACTGACAGTCTCTTACTTTACTGCCTGTGTGCGTAATCCAGCAGGTTACAGCCCTGCCCAGTACAGCTGCCATTGACCGATGGCCGTCTCATAGCACTTGTATGGTTATTCCTGGGTGTCATTTTATGAGGAATTTCTCCTTGGACTGGCTGGTGTCGGCAGCATTTATCCCAGTGGGAGGGAACTCCTCATTGCTTCAGTGTTTCTGTGGGCTGGCAAACCATCCACTTATAATTCTTTTCCCTGAGTTTGTATTTTTCTGATTTTTTGTGTTATGACGTTACTGTATTAGCTCCTGGGGTTCAGAGAAAGCCTGCTGTGGTTGTGTGGTGTGAGCCAGTAAGAGCCGGGTTCTGTGCCGTTCATCAGTCAAACGCAAGGTCAGAAACTCCTGAAAGTGGCTGACAGAGGATCGGCTGACGTCACGGGGCGATTTCGTCCCTCGCACCTGTTTGCAGGACGACGTCGTGCTGTCGTTGGTACTCCGCTGCGAGGTTTGATTGACAGCAGGCCGCAGCTCTGTAAGCGTGTGGAAACGCTGTGAGTCACGTTCATCTCCACCGCTGCCTGGTTTGGCCGGACTGAGAGAGCTCTGTTCTCAGTGTGCTGCTGAGGGAAACGCTGGCCTTGTAGCTGCTCACATCTCAGCTTTTTTTTCCCTTTTCATTCATCAGCGCTGTTATTCCATTGGCAGGAAAAGAATGAATACTGTAAGACCGACGCGTGCCACCCATTCCGATTTAATCCTGTAATCCTTCACAGCATCTCAGTGAGGACTTTTGAATGGCTTTTTTTCTTGTGTTTTTTTAAGTGTCAGACATATTATTTATAGTGTGGTATGTGGAAATATAGGATATAATATGTTTGATGTTTTTTTTTTTTAAGTGTAAAAGAACGTGGTCTGGCAGGCATGTCACAGAGTAGTTTAAAAACAGTAATCCAGTAGTGTGTGTCACATGACCTGTTTCTGTGTTGTATGTTTCTGGCCTATCGGGGGAGGTTCTGGAGTGTCTCCCGTGGTTACAGTGCCTGATGTCTGCGGATCAGATCCCTGAACCCGAGGCTCTCTGTGTTAATAAAGGCACACCAGCTGCAGATGTTCTGTGCCTTGAGCTTGTATCTCATTTTATTTTGTATTTTATAAATGAAAACAAAATCCTAACTATAGAAGGTGAGGACAGTGGTGTGCAGTGGAGATTTTAGGCTTCAGTCAGGTTTTAGTGTCACCCCACCCACCCCACCCACTCTCACGCACTTCCCTCACACAGACACACACACTCTCTCACACACACACACACACTCTCACACACACACACACACACACACACACACACACACACACACACACACACAGACTGCATGGCACATGGGGGATCTCAGTGTCACTTCCCAGATACTAAGTGTCTCCGGGCCGGGCCTGGGCTGGATCAGGGCTGGTTTTGGGGTGACTCCGGGCCGGGCCTGGGCTGGATCAGGGCTGGTTTTGGGGTGTCTCTGGGCCGGGCCTGCACTGGATCAGGGCTGGTTTTGGGTCAGACTCGAGGTGCAGATCCGATCCGGAGTCGCTCGCTGACGGGGCTGTTACACTGAGCCCCAAAAATCTCTGGGCACAGCAGCGTGATTTAGGAGATCGGAGGCGACTCCCTGCACCCGTCCTTCTTATAATGGGACACTGTCATTGTAGTCTTCAGCAAGGAGAACTGCTGCAGTAAAATCTCCAATTCTAAATGGACTGTGTGTTCAAAAAGGTTAGCTCTACGTGTTACTCTAGTTAAGCGCCTTTACTAAATGCATAAACGTTGACAGGATAGTGAAACCGTAAGAAACTCTGAGGAAGTCATAAGGGTATAAGGGTTTTTATTGAGCTGGCGAAAAGGGAGGCGGAGTCTGGGAAGGGAGGATGATCATTGGCTGTCAGGCTATTTACAGGCGGGTGTTCCCAGCATCCTCTCCCTCACTCTTGCTCCTTGTCCTCCCCGTGGGTGATGATGTAGCACAGGTTCTTGTAGTCCAGGTTACCGGCGACATCCAGGGGGAAGTTGGTGAACATCTGATTAATCTGCAGAGGGACCAGAGTGTTAGACTCTGTCACCCATGTCTGTCTGCATGTCTGTCTGTCCCTCTTCTGTCAATGGAATTAAATGTTTTCTTTATTGATTAAAATCTATTTAGATTGCCAAAAGAATAATCTATAATGCTGTCCTAAACATAAGGGTCATGTACTTACACAGTATAATGTTCCTGAACAATATGATATGTGTTTCTAATTTTGATTTACCACAGGAATATATATATACATGCGCTCAGTTCTCTGGCTCGTGTCCCAGGTGCTGTAAGGCAGTACATCATGGCTGTGGGGGTGTGTGTGGAATGGCAACCATGCTGATTATCCCATCTCCCTGGCAGTGCTGTGGGAATGTGGCTTTAGTCTCTGTGTTATGGATATGGATGTGGATGGATGTGGATGGATGTGGATGGATATGGATGTATGTGGGTGGATGTGGATGGATATGGATGGATATGGATGGATGTGGATGGATATGGGTGCATGTGGATGGATGTGTATGGATGTGGATGGATATGGATGTGGATGGATATGGATGTGTATGGATGTGGATGGATATGGATGGGTGGATGTGTATGGATGTGGATGGATATGGATGTGTATGGATGGATATGGATGTGGATGGATATGGATGATATCGGTTTTCCTTGCCTTACAGCACTGCGCCATGTAAGTGTGTGTTAACATCGAACGCCAGGTGCTGCCTAATGTCTGTCACAGGAACGAGAGCATTAGCTCACTGTAAATTTATACGGCTTCTAGGAGAGCTCGAATTTGAGCAATTTTACGGTGTGTTTGAAGGAGGGAGAGAGGGGGGGTCATGGGGTTTGAAGGGGGGGATCTATGATCCATACTTTTGTACACTCTGTGAGTTGGACCGTGTCTTTCGCACACTGCAGATGTTTCTGCCGCAGATTTACTCTACTCTGATGTGCTGTGTTCTGGGGCTCGGCGTGTTGGAAAGCGTGTTATTAAAAGCCGGACTGATACATGGAACAGGGACGGGCAGCCCTGGGCAGGTAAAACTGGACCATCTCGCCTCAGCGTCTCAGAGAACGCACGCGGCTTACCTCCGCTTCAGTAAACTTGTCCGCTTGAGACATGAGGTTGTATTTGATTCTGAAATTAAGAAAAAAAAAATTAAGTACAGGTGAAGAAAAAAACTATTTCCTACGCAACCAGTATGCATCCCACACACTATTGCCCCCCAACCCCCGACACCCAAGGGCTAGAGACGGATGATGTAATAATACCACTGGGTTTGTCTGGTCACTTCCAAAAAAAATATGTATCTTTTAAGAAAGCACCTTTCTGTGAGTGAAATCACCTGCAGTTTTCCTGACGGTAGTCATTTCTCTTGTGCATTGAACTGCAACATGAAACTGATTTTAATATTTTTAAAAGTCACTTAGCATTTAAAAGTGAACTTTTGGGAAAGTTTTCAGCCAGTTGTATGTCCCTTACAATTCAGAGTTAAAATTATTGTGTTGGTCCAACCAAGCAGTTTCACTGGGTTTTTATTTCCCCTGAACCATCCCGGGGTATTTTAACCCTTTCAGACCTGGTCATTAGTGCTGGGGGGAAATGCAGTGACTGACCAGTGAATGCACTCTGCAGTTTCTCCCACCGTCCCCTGTGTGTAACGTACATAACTCCTCTCAGTATGACTCATTTCCGCTGCGTTTTGGTCAGTGTTGCGGTCGGGGTATGGATGGGCCGCTGCGTTTTGGTCGCGGTTGCGGTCGGGGTATGGATATGCAGCCAAACTTACTCCTCCCCCCTCAGAACTCCTTTTCCCTCCGGGTCAAAGATCTTGAAGGCGTTGAGAATGGTCTCCTCAGGGTCCGTGCCTGAGAAAGGACGGAAGACTCCGAGTCAGCCTTTCACATCAAGTCACATCAATGCCAGCTAAATGGGAAGACTCTTGCTTTTTGTAAGAATAACTTTATTAGGTAATGCTTGCCAGGACAGTTGAGCAGTCTGGCAGTTTTGCACTTAGACTGTCTCAGTCTGTCTCTTAGGCCTGCTCAGTAGGACGCTACTGCACTGTGATTCCTTATCTAAGGGCCTGTGATCCTTGCAAGTTGTTCAGGATAAGAGCATCTGGAAAATGCCAGCCGTGTAATGTAATGTAATGTAGTGCACTATAATGCACAGTCTCAGTCAGCTGGGTACTGGAGAGGCTGCTGCATTAACTCCAGGTGATGGAGGAGACTGTAGGCCGGTCCTGGGCCCAGGTGCATGTGCCACAGGTGCATGAATAAAGGGGGTGGGTTGCGTGCGTGTGGGGGGGGTGTTGACAGGGTCAAAGTGACACAGTCGCAGCTCTGTCGGACGCGCGCTGACCTTTCAGCTTCTCGCCGAACATGGTGAGGAAGACGGTGAAGTTAATGGGGCCCGACGCCTCCTTCAGCATGTCCTCCAGCTCATCGTTCCCCACGTTCAGCCGCCCTGACACGGGGACACACGCGCAGGTAAGCACGCACGCACACACACACACACACACAGGTACATACACGCAGGTATGCACGCACGCACACACATATACACACATATACACACGCACACACACACGGGGACACACACGCAGGTAAGCACACACACACACACACACATATAAACTTGCACACACACACGGGTACACACGCAGGTAAGCACACACACACACACACACATATACACATGCACACACACACGGGTACATACATCCAGGTAAGCACACGCAGGTACACACACACACACACACAGGTAAGCATGCACGCACACACACATATACACACACATATACACACGCACACACACACGAGTACATACACGCAGGTAAGCACACACACACAGGTATGCAGGCACACACAGGTATGCAGGCACACGCAGGTACACAGCACACACACGGGCACAGCGCACACACATGAATAAATGCTAATTATTTTAATACCATTTAGCACAGCTGTAACATGCATACTCAAACAGGCTTTAACACAAACAACAGTTACACACGCTGCATTGCCAGGACTGTGTTGTGTGTAGAACTGAAATGCTTGTGTGTGTGTGTGTGTGTGTGTGTGTGTGTGTGTGTGAGAGAGAGAAAGCGTTGGGCGAGGGCTGTGTTGTGTGTAGAACTGAAATGCTTGTGTGTGTGTGTGTGTGAAAGCGTTGGGTGGGGGCTGTGCTGTGTGTAGAACTGAAATGCTTGTGTGTGTGTGTGTGTGTGTGTGTGTGAAAGCGTTGGGCGGGGGCTGTGCTGTGTGAGGGCTGTGTTGGGTGGGGGCTGTGTTGGGCGGGGGCTGTGTTGTGTGGGGGCTGTGTTGGGCGGGGGCTGTGTTGTGTGGCTTTGCACAGGAGAGGGGCAGGTACCCAGCGCTGCGAAGGTGTCCCTCAGGTCGTTCTTATCGATGAAGCCGTCTCTGTTCTGGTCCATGATGGTGAAAGCCTGGCAGGAGGAGACAGGTGAGTGTGCAGGTGAGTCGGAGGAGACAGGTGAGCTCACAGGTGAGGATGGAGGAGACTGTGAAAAGGGCCATTAAAGTTCTTTCCAATATCATGGACAGTAGCACTAATACCCACCGCAACAGCCACTGGATTTATAAATCATGATTTTTTTGCTTCGGTGGAAAAGCGCTGAAACGTTTAGACTGATTTCTCAGAGGTTCTGAAAGATGGGTTCCCTCGCCCTGTGTCCCACTGACCTCTTTGAACTCCTGGATCTGGGACTGCTCAAACATGTTAAACACATTCGAGCTCGCTCCCTCCTTCTTCTTGGCCTTCTTTGGTGCCTAGAGAAAAGTAGAGTGTACTAGAGTACAGTACAGTATAGTACAGTACAATAGAGTATACCAGAGTACAATAGAGTAGAGTACACTAGAGTAAACTTCAGCACAGGAGAGTACTCTACAGTACAGTAGAGCGCATTAGAGTACATTACACTAGAGTACAGTAGAGTACATTACACTAGAGTACAGTAGAGGACATTACAGTACATTACACTAGAGTACAGTAGAGTACATTAAAGTACACTATAGTAGAGCACACATTAGAGTACATTACAGTACATTACACTAGAGTACACGAGCACAGGAGCGTACATTAGGGTTGAGTAGACTAAACTAGAGTTCAGTGGAGTGAAATAGAGCTAATTAAGTAAAAACCAACAGTGTTAGACACTGAGAATGACTGGAACCACATTCTGCATTTATTGGCTCTACTCTGAAAAGTTTAATTAGATTTTATTTTACTATTAATGAAGTAGTCAGTCTGCTCTATGGCATTAATGATCTCAAACAACCAGGTCTGACATACCTATAATGCCTATTAGCAAGCCTATCAGCTTCTGACTCATCAATGTCAGCTGAATTTTGCCCAAACGCCTGACCAACATCCGGAAGCACCTCAAACACCTGATTTTAATGTGTTCAGCCGCAAGCAAAGCTGTTTCTGGAGATATTTATGAAGCCCAGTAAACAACGGCATCTCACACACATCCCTGTGATAGAGCTGTTGAGTTGTTATCACAGACAAACCAAGCCAGGAATATTCTAATCTGAGCATTTGGGTTAGCAGTACTGTACTCTACTGGCATGTACAGTAGCAGCCACTTTTACCCAGAGTAACGTGCAGTGCAGTGGGATCTGTGGCCAATCAGTGACTAGCTATCAGGTAATAGAGAAACCAACAGCTCTACTGGCCTGGAGGGCCAGACTGCAGTGTCCCTGAGTGGTTGTGTGAGTGTGGAGTGGAGAGCGCTGGTGATCCCTACCATGGCGATGAGCTTCCAGTCCTGATCCTTTGTCTGCAGAGACCCAGAGGGACAATGCTGTCTGACCCCTCCCACCCTGCTTTTATATGGATGCCATTGGCTGGCCCCGGCACCCGCGCTCTGCTTAGAGAATGCAGGGGAACAGCTGGGTCGGGAAAGGGAAATAACTTACCGTGCTGGTCAGCGTGCGCTTTTACCCACAATCCTCTCCACCCCCTTGTAAAAACAGGCATGGCAGGGATGCTGGTCACCTTGACAAAAGGTGTTGCTATCTTAAGACTGGGGGGAGCTGGGGGAGCTGGGGGTGGCTGGGGGGGTGGGGGGGGGGTTTCTGTTCCTCTGAACCACTCATGGCATGGGTTGCCCTTACCAGATGTACCCCAGAGGGGGCCTTATATTGTTTGATTTCTCAGATGTGCCCCACCCCCTTGTTAATCTGATTGGTCCTTTTATGGGTTTGAATGACAGCAAGCCAGGAAACGTCCGGGCAGACTGGTGGGTTTTAGGCGGTATGGTGAACTTGGTGGAGTAATCAAGTGTGAAGTTGTAGTCGCAGTCGATTTGTCCAAACGCGGCGTTTCTGGGTGCGCCAGAATCGGATGGTTGCTCGGCGAGCAGACATGCAGAGGTCCACAGCTGTGCGTCCATCAACAGTTTAAAAATGTATTTATCACTGCGGTCTGCTGGTGGACGGTCAACGTGAGGATCAGCTGCTCAGAGAAGGCAAAATATTTCTTGAATCATTCTGCCACCTGTGGACCAATGTAGAGGCGATTTGCCACTGCTGTATTATCATTATTTACCGTTATTTATATAGGGAAGGTTGGCCTTGTGAACCTTGGCCCTGTTACTACCAAGTACCCTAACCTGCATGTCTTTAGACTATGGGAGGACACCAGTGTATTTGGGGGAAACCCACGCAGACACAGGGAGAACGTTCAAAACTCCACTCGTCTGGGATTCAAACCCAGGACCCTTGTTGTGAGGTGACAGTGCTATCCACTGCACCACCATGCCACTTAACACTGCTAACAGCTGTAAGAGTTTAATTAGAACAGAGCCTACTACTGAGGTACTGCCAGCAGGAGCCTCAGAAAAGCAGGACTGATGTCAGCTGAGGTTATGGTCAATGTAAGCCCTGCTGCAGTCCACATAAAATCCTCAGACTCAGTGTGGGTAATGCAGGCATCCCTGTATAAAAGTGTATTTTCAGTGTGTGTGTGGGGGCAGAGTTGGGGTGTAATACGCGCGTCAGGGTTGTTTTATGGGGAGCGGACGTGTGTGAAGCGTGCCGCCTGAAAGATTGCGATGACCTCACTGCTTCTGAAATGCGGGACCGATGGTGAGCTGAACTCCCCAAAACCCTAAATGCCCTGCTCTGCGGATCGGACTGTGGGAGGAACGTTACTGCCCCGCGCCCCTCACCCCACACCCCACACCCCGCACCCCGCGCCCCACACCCCGCACCCCACACCCCACACCCCACGCCCCGCACCCCACACCCCGCACCCCGCGCCCCACGCCCCACGCCCCCCACCGCACACCACCCCCCACGCACCCCGCCCCCACACCCACCCCACCCCACACCCCACGCCCGCCCGCACCACACCCCACCCACACCCGCACCCCCGCCCCACCCCACCCCCACCGCACACCCCACGCCCCCCACCGCACACCCCGCCCTGCTCCAAGGTTACTGCACGGCCAAGTCCGGGGTGATTTACTGTGACCCTGAGCAAGCGGCTTAACCACAATGACTGCTGGGAAACTCCCAGCTATATAAAACTGATGGTGTGTTTTATAAGGATAAAAGTGTGCTGTGTAAGGCTGGATAAGGGTCTCAGTTGAGCAAATAAGTTTAAAGTGTAAAGTGATGTGATGGTCAGTGTAAAGATATAGCATCATTTGTGTGTGTGTGTGTGTGTGAGCTTTGGCTCCCAGCCACATGAGTGGCACCCGTGCACGAGCTGACCCCACCCTCCTACCCTCGGCAAGATCATCGACGATGGACAGCTAAGAAGGAGGAGGAGTGTGTGTGCGTGTG
Source organism: Anguilla rostrata (assembly GCF_018555375.3). Classification (NCBI taxonomy): domain Eukaryota; kingdom Metazoa; phylum Chordata; class Actinopteri; order Anguilliformes; family Anguillidae; genus Anguilla; species Anguilla rostrata. The sequence goes on from NC_057944.1 coordinate 40,145,973, forward strand.
TGTGAGTATGTGTGGGTGTGTGTGTGAGTGTGTGTGTGTCTGTGTGAGTGTGTTTGTGGGTGTGTGTGTGTGAGAGAGAGTGTGTATGGGTGTGTGTGAGTTTGTATGGGTGCGTGTGTCTGTGTGCACGTGTGCATGCTTGAGCGTGTGCATGTGCGCGTGTGTGTGTGTGGTGTCTGTATGTGTGTGTGTGTGTGTGTGTGGTGTCTGTATGTGTGTGTGTGTGCATGTATGTGTGTGTGCGTGTGTGTGGTGTCTGTATGTGTGTGTGTGTTGTGTCTGTATGTGTGTGTGTGTGTGTGTGGTGTCTGTATGTGTGTGTGTGTGTGTTGTGTCTGTATGTGTGTGTGTGTGCATGTATGTGTGTGGTGGTGTCTGTATGGTGTCTGTATGTGTGTGTGTGTGTTTGCTATAAAAGGTTGAAGGCAGCTAACTGGGGTGTGCCTGTCAAACAACAATTACTCATCTGTAAGACATGTCATGGTCCCCCCCACACCCCCCCACACCCCCTCAGCCCCACCCCCTCAGCCCCACCATGTGTCAGGACCTGTCAGGCAGACGGGATTTAGTGATAGCCCTGATTAATGTGTGTGGGAATATCTGGCCATAAATCGCTGCCCTTCAGACAGACGGATGGGGGGGGAAACCAAACACATCCTATTGGACACCCACACAGCTCCCTTCCCAGCAGGCCACAGGGGACAGGAGGAGTGGGTAGCCTGCGCTCTGATTGGCTGACGCCCTGCCAAACCGACTGGGGTCATGCTAATTAACTGACGTTAGTTAATTGAGTCCACATTAATCCCAGGAATGTGAGAGGCTGAAGCTAAATTATCAAATATTCACGCTTCTCTGTTCATAAGGTCTTAACCAGGTAAAGTGCATAAACCTCACTCTGCTACAATCAGAAGACAGGTGGTGCCCCCTAGTGTCTATAGGTGTTAGTACATCATCTCCAGTCTGATTTCCTGCCTTTAGCAGTTGCAAAACTAATAACACAACCAGTGATTGGTGCAAAACAAGTATCATGCCCAATCATTGGTCGCAGTATTGGTTCTGCATGTGCTAAAAGGTTTGTCACACAGCACAGCATTTTCCAGTGGCCATGAGGACTAATATACGGCACTCCATTTTATTAATTTTAGGATTTTGCATTTTAAACCGTTCAGTTCAGTCTATTTATTCCATCACTCACCGATGCACTGATATTCACTCACCAAACTACATAGAAGGATAAACACTCTCAGTGAGCAGTGCGTGTTTAACATGTGAGATATGTACCAAATTCCACTTTGTTTCACATAAATTGCGTTTCAGGTGGGGGGACTTTAACTATCCTGCTTGGAATCGGGTGCAATACTGTCAGTGTCCACTAGCTCTCTGAGATGGGCCGTCTTGGGTGTTGATATTACTTACGGTTCTTTGCACCTCTTCAATGCAATAGAGTAAAACAAAAATACTTTCCAATTCTTCTTTCAGATAAAATATTGAAATTGCATGCCTCTCCAATATGTTCAGTACAAATTTTTTTTTTTTTTTGAAAGAAATGTCTGGTGCAAATATTTGTTAAATGACAGAAGTCAGATCTTTTGTAATGGAGCATGAAGTATGATTTCAGCTTCATCTAATATATGATTTGGCCATCCAGGATTACACTGTCCTTTCTACAACTTTGCTGAGCTGTATTTTTGGAAATTAATAGGATTCGTGTGTCACCACATACTCACCTCACACGAGCACACATACACACACCCAGCACAGACTCACATGCAGCCACACAAACCCAGCCACACACACACACACACACACACACACACAGAGCACGCTCCATGTGTTCTCCCCCATTATTTTAATATCTAACATCCTCCAAAAGGCCACGTGTTGTTAATTAAAATGTAATCTCATTCAGCGTGTTCTTATCCTTTTCCTTAAATTGGGCCTGTTCTCCAGGGAAGCCTTATTTGATTAAGACGGAGGTGGAGGAGCAGGTTCCTCAGACAGCAGCAGGCGTGAGGGGGAGAGCCTGCGGGGGTGGGGTGGGGGGTCAAACCCAGGGAGAGGCAGGCAGGTCTGGAGGATCAGAAAAACAAACTGCCTCTGGAAGTACGGCGCAGTCCCCCAGCCCCAGCGTGAGGCGAGAGCGTGGGGAGGAGGAGCACTCTGAGCTGGCCTGATCTCCCACCGGGGGCCCCGGTCTCCCTCGGGCCTACTCAGAGAAGGGGCACCGGGAGGCCGGTGTTTTTTTGGGGGGAGGAGGTTACCACAGTGAGTCAAATGAGCAGACTTTGGGGGAAACCCACTCCAGCGCCCCAGTGTGGAGGCTCCTCCTCCGACGGCTTTAGATTCTGTGTTTGCCGCCTGAGGAGCGCGGTGCTTTGCTGGCTGAGGAGCGCGGTGCTTTGCTGGCTGAGGAGCGCGGTGCTTTGCCATTACTGGCTTTTCCACAGAGCCCTGCGGCCCAGTGTTTGTGTTTGTGAGTCACGCATGACGGAGGATGCTGGGGGTTTGTGGGTAGATGTGATTCCTCCAGAGAGGGGCATTGCTTGTGTGTGCCAGGCCAGCCGATTAACTAATCTCATCACCTTTTTCTATCTGGTTGTACCAAAAACATTAGTTATCTTGAGAAGGGTCTACACGTCAGCTTTTGTTAATTCTGTACTTTGACCTCTCATTTTCTTTCAGATTGAGATTCTCTCTCTCTCCCCCTCTCTCTCTCTCTCTCTCTCTCTCTCTCTGCTGGTGGGTGGGGCGCAGTCGTATGTGTTTGCTTTAGCATTACTAAAGGAAATGCTCAGGAGTGTCAGCACTGTGAGTGCCTCGTTAACATTTCAACGGTTTAGGAGTTGAAGTCATCAGCTAAAGTAGTATAAATCCCTGGGTCTGTGACTATTCTCCATGAATCCTTGCAACAGAATCCTCGCACAAGTTCTCACTTTTGTTCTGTACCTGTGCAGCTGCCTGATTTCTGTTTTGTTTAACATTCCCGCCACAAAAAAATCTGTTTTTCTAAAGGCCTAACTTACAGTGCAAGCCACTTTGGTCATTGGGTTGCAGAACTGCTTCCAAGCAACCACCAGCAACATTTTATATTCTTCTGAGAGATAAGCAGTATCCCTTTCTTCTCTTCTTCTTGTATTGTTTTTATTTTATTTCCCCCAAGGGACTGAGTGTCTCGCTGCTGTCTGGTAGGGGAGTGAACGATCTGGGAGGGTCATGACCTCTGCCCCCAGACTTGACCTCCGGGGTCGAAGGTTGTGTGAATTGGGCGACCCAGTGTTTCGGAATACAGTCTGCCCTGACCACAACCTGCTCTTTGACTTTGACTCCTTTTTCTTTGGAAAGTATCTTTCATGTCTGAAGCTCACTTTCACCACTTGCCCCCCCCCCCTTCCCCCCAAACACTGCCAGTGTGGAGATGTCAGGGAATATTTATAGACTGTGCAGGCTTATCAAAGAAACAACAAGAGAAGAGAGAGGAAAGAGTGGAAGAAAGAGACTGAGACGCTGGTCTGCAGAGATACGTTCACTGCTTGAGACTACATTACGTGTCACGGCGCAGTGTGTGGGCCTGAGTGTGTTTGCTCATTGTGTGTGAGAAAGGTGTACCTGCGTTCAGCACTGGGGCTGTTTTATGAGCAGACAATAGGCCCAGAATGCTCCTGTCTCCCACAGCAGACGGTGAGATTAATGGGGAGGGAGCGAAGTGTCGTTATTGATAACTCAGAAGCGTAGCCGCCATGAAGCAAAGGGGCAGAGTAACCTGTCTTTCAGGTTTGCTGGGGAAGCTGCTCGCCCCACCTAAGATAATTATCATCTGGCAGGACAGGTACGGGAGTAAGGGGCACGGATCTGAGCTCAGTGATACATCTCTAATCCTGCTTTTGTGTGGGCGGCTGGCTCTTTGTGCTCGCGGGCGTTTTCCATTTGCATGAGTACGGTCTTAAACTTAAGCTGAGAATTATCGGGTTCTACCTGACATGTCAGAATATCAGGTGCATGAGAACGTGCTTAAGAAGGGCTGATTTTATGCCCTTTCTAGCATCTTAAAACATGCGCTTACACATTTAAAATATACACACAGTATATGTAATGAACAACACTACAAACATGTCTTAGAAAAATGCTAAAGCTATTTTCAAAACTACATAGAAACCTATATCTCTCAAAATTTGTCACTTACGAGACCGTTGGAACAAATGTTCACGTGTACACGGTGATGTGTAATTTTCCGTTTTGAAAGTATATTAGACCTACGGTGTAATCGACATCACTTGGCATTGCAAATGTGGCAAATGGCAGCTATCTGCTAAAGTATGCTTAAGCTTTTTTCACTCCCAGTGTTAAGATGAAGACAGGAGACATGAATTCAGAGGGTTACAGAATCTGTTGCAAATGGAGAAATTGGTTCATAACTAAGACAATGCACTTATCAAATTATTGAAGAAGTTATTCACACAGGAGCATCGCTTTTACAATTCATGTTTTAGCAACACATGTTGAAAAGGCAGAGAAAACGATTTTTGTATTTTGTAAACTATTTCTCTTCGGTGGTGAATTGCCCTGCACATTGTGTGGTGTAATTCCTATTTTAGTCTTTAGGGGCGCTGTTATACAACTACTCAAGTTCAAGTTCAAATTCCTCGCACTTATTCCGAATGGGCCGTTGTGAAAGACGATTGTTGGCCGGTGTAATGTGCCACACTGTGGTAGAAACATAGTGTAAATCGTCAGTCAGTGACATAAATATTAACAACCGTCAAAGAAACCCTCTACAGGTTCCCTTCAGATTACAACACTGTTTACCTGCTTGGGGATACACCATATGAAAACTGCTTCACAAATACAACCTGAATGTATACAGTCGTACGATCATTGGGGAAGTTTGAAGTTGTAGTACTGGGTATCAATCGAAAAAAATATTGTAGGTTTGGTACAAAAATAAATAAATAAACTGTAAAACGTTGGCAAGTTGCTAATATAACAATGATTTGTTTTTGAATACTTGAATTCTGAATAGACAGAAAATTACATTTTAGTATAGATTGATAACAGATTATACATAATGAACTAATTAAAAATAATTACAAATAAATAGAATATAACATACAATTTAAACGCATGTCGCGTTTGTGCATAGCGCCGGTGTCGACTTCATTAAACCCGCAGTTAATAATGAAAAAATGAATACAAAATAGTTCTTTTAACAGTCTTCCTTCACCGTGCGTCTGTAGGTAAAATCCAGTCCGCATTTTACCAGTTAAAGAAATTACCGGCTCCCGTTCAATAACTGTATTCCATAGCACTATTCAATATCGCAGGTTTCTGTTCAATAACTCCATTCCGCGCCACAGTTCAATAAGCGAAGGCCCAGTTCGATAGATCCGCTCCGTGTTTTGTGCGCTTCCCCCCTCCTTCCCGTGAACTCCAGCCCCTCGCGCTCTCTGTATCAGCCTCTCATTCCGTCTCAATATGTCTCAAGATGGCGGCCAATGCGGGATCGATGTTTCAATATTGGAAGCGCTTTGATTTACAGCAGCTTCAGGTCTGCCTTTTCTCTCTTAAGTTGCTTTGCTGTGTTGAAGGACGTTGCGATGAAAAGTGTTTTTGGAGTTAGTTGCTTCGCTCTTGAACCCCTTTGGCCAGTGTTTAGGGACGCTTTCCGAGCTGCTTTCTCCCATTGATTAAAGCGGCTCTCTCGCTGATCGGAAATTGATCCTCTTTGTTCAATTCCCATCGATCCCATCATGGCGCCCCGGCGCCGCCGCGGGGAAACGGCTACCCGGGCCGTCCTGGGGCTAAAGCTGACCCGAACACCCACGAGAGAGTACTTTACTCTCTTGCCGCTAACTTTGCGCTCTGTAGCGGTTGTGTTTTTGACTGGTTTTTGTGTGTATCGGTTGAATTATTTTGTGTAAGAAATGAAGTGCACCCGCTGGTGTTCGCTTTCGTTGGTGGCGCTGTGTGACCGGAGCAGCGGTGTCGGTAGCTTAGCTTAGCTGGCTAACCCAAACGACAAGTTTACTTGACTACGGTACTTTTAAAGTAGCTATTTAACTATTCTGCTGTGTTTTACAGTGGAAACACGAATGTGCAAGTTTCATATTTTAATGATCATGCCTAGTCTAGTTGTTATTGTATCGTGTTTACCGAGCCAAAGCTTATGCTTATGAACCTTTTTGGGAGTAGATTGTTTTGACGCGTTGAGAAGATGGCTAACTGGACCGATAGCTTAGTGAAATGAATAACAATCCATTGATCTTTTTAAAAATGATAATTCAGCTGTTGACAAACTTAGGATAAGTTCCCTGGAAGCTAGCTTTATGTATGACTAAAGCTGGCTAAGTCGGTTAAGGAATATTTTGGTTAAATGTGGTACGTGGCCAACGATACTCATGAAGTCTAAGCAGTTTTTATTTTCTTTAGAGCTGTACTAGCCAGCTGGTGTTAGACAGTCGAGGTAGCAGGCGAGGTGGTTAGGTAACCTTACTTTGGTAGAGCTAAGACATATTTGAAGTCCAGCCAGTTGTGATAATGTTATGTAGAACTGGGGCATCCAGCTATTAGATAATAAGCTAGCTGTTTGCAATGTGAGGTTTGGCTAGAAACTCCGTGTTTGTGCTGTCAGGGTGGTCTAACACTCTGTATAGCTAGTAAATGCGTTACTTATCAAGCTGGACTGCTCGTTATTTTGCCTCTGTTTTGGACAGTGGACCTCTCTGACTACGGAGGAAGCTCGTCCACTTTAAGTGCAGCTCACTTGTACACGACAGCAATATTGTTTACGTAGCTGACTGCGTGCTAGGCTTGCTAACATGAGCTAGCCAGCCGTCCGTCGTGGTCTGAGACTTTGACAGGCTGAATCTGCTTTAGCTAGCTTTCGCACTGTGAAACTAGGCTGTACGTTCAGTTTCAGTTAGGTAGTAGTAGTGCTAGATAGGCTCTTAATTTGACTAGCTAAGTATCGATAACTAACTTTAGCTAACTTCTCTAGTTAGACCAGTCTCATGAAAGCTTGGCTTACTGCTGGAACGTGCTTGTAGCACGGTAAAAAAAAAAAGCTTGCACTATGCAACTTGGCTTCAGTGAATGGACTGCATTCATTATAAACGCGCTTGCCCTCTTTCTGGAAGAACATTGCTTTTTTTGCATTTATCATTTTGGTATTCTATTAAGCAACCGGCTTTGGACGCAACTTGAAAAAAAGGCTTATGAAAAACTTTGCCACCCTTTCCACTGTAACGTGAAATTGGAGTAAAACATTAGCTAATGCCAGAAATCTGCGTTAAAGATACCTTAACGTTAACTGAGTTTTATTTTTAGGCTAGATGTTACGTAGTTTTTTCTGTTTGTGAAGCATTTCCTAATGAGTGTTTTCCACAAGTAAAATATAGTTTCCTTTAATTATTGTTTTTGTTGGATTGGACGAATAGAATTTCTCAAGCTTCATAGCTACCAAACGTTCCACGTATACCGTCATGTGCTTGTTGAGCGTCGTCTATGCAGTAGGTATTGTGTAATTTAACCCAGGACGTAAACTTTCCTGCGGCGTTATAGCAGGCCAGTCCCCCCTTATAAATTCTAGAATCACCGGTAATTGGTTTCTCTGTATTTCAGATGTGTTTAGTCTAAATGGCGAGCCATACATGTAGGCTGTTTTGTAGATTGTTGTAATTTCTTCTCATTTTATTGCCTGAGGCCCATGTTTACAAAAAATGTCTCCGTGAAACTGGTTTTCTGAAAATCGTCCAAAAAAATAAATAACAGAAAAAGAAGTCACACAAATCTCTTACTATCAGATGAGTGAATCACCATCTTAAATGTCATATTCCAGAATTCACAGTTAAAACTTCACTCAAATTATAATAATTAAGCCTGACTAGAAACTGTGTTCTCAAAGTATAAATAAAACTAGAGGCATTCACAGTATTTAGGATAATTTGGATTTCCAGATGTTTCCAGTCAGACTTGATAATTATAATTTGGTGACGCCTCGTCTGTGCTGTAATTCGACATAAAGGAGCGTTAAGAATAATGAGTGATTCACTGGTCTGATTTTAAGTGATTTCTGCACTTGGTTCCTGGTTCTTGGTTTGATAGGACATTGAGAGCACAAGAGTAAAATGTGTAGTATAGTCTTGTTTCAGCACTGCTGTCGTGCTTTGTATAAACACAGTACATAAAACTGCAAGTGCGGCTTATTCCTAATGCTGATGCAATTCAGCTGGCATTCCTGGAATTTCAGCAAACCTCAGCTTCAGGTAGTCTGTGGTTCATCATTATATTTCCCGTATGGCTGTTAAGTCTGCTTTTTCTCCGCGTATCGCACAGCGCTGTCCGGGGTTTGCGTTCCCAGAGGGTAATGTTTCAGACGTGGGTTGGGCGGTGGTAGGAGCCGTCCTGTGCGGATGTACTGTGACGGCGCTTCAGGGATCGGGAGAGTACAGACTCTTCTTTCTCTTTGTTCTGTTTGCCACGTCTCACCTGCTCTGACTCCCGCGTTCCTGAGTGACAGGTGTCACAGTCGCGCGCTCTGCGGCCGTTTAGACGTGCAGAAAACTTTCAGTTCTCCCCTCCCGGTCTGCTTTCAGTGATTGAGTGTCACGCGCAGCTTCGGCATAAAGTAAATATCACATACGGATGTGATAAGAGCCCTGTTGTAATTGTTCTGCCATTACATTCATTTTTCATCTGCCTATCAGATGCTATTAGCAGAGACAGTAAATCTGCTGCAGCTTGCTGCTCTGTCTGGAGGATGGAAACATGTGGAGGATGTGTGTGTGTGTGTGTGAGAGAGAGAGAGTTCTGAAGAGCCACTGTCTGTTACTGGTGACAGCTTATTTACTTTGCTTGCATGGAATGGTTTCCAGAGAGTTCCTGTTTGCGGATAGTCTTTCATGTAATTGTCATGTGATTGTCTGCGGTGTTCAGTCTGGTTGAATAATGCAGTGGTTGTGTTTCCCCCCTTACGTAAAACTGCTCCCTCCACCTTTTAACCATTAGACCCAGATATCCCCCAGTGATGGTGCTGAACCCCACTGACTGGAAGGGACTCTGTGTGGAACCCCTCTGTCCTGTGCTCTCAGCTTCAGTGGAAAGCACCGGTTCATCTTTCAGTAACACAAAAACTTTGATAAACTTTTTGGGGAACCTCATGATCCTGCAATGCCCCATGCACCCCTCTGATCAGCACAGTGATAACTGTAACCCAGAGAGTCATCACAAGTCCTGTAATTGGTGAAACTTCTCAGTCATTGCCTGATATTCATTTGTCCAGACCCATTGCTCACCACTGATTCGTTCAAGCCAGTGAAGTCAGGGAGAGCACAGCTCGGTCTTACTCTGTGTTTCTGTGAGTCAGGGAGAGCACAGCTCGGTCTTACTCTGTGTTTCTGTGAGTCAGGGAGAGCACAGCTCGGCCTTACTCTGGTGTTTCTGTGAGTCAGTGAGAGCACAGCTCGGTCTTACTCTGGTGTTTCTGTGAGTCAGGGAGAGCACAGCTCGGTCTTACTCTGTGTTTCTGTGAGTCTGGGAAAGCACAGTGTTCTCTTTCTGTGGTGGACCAGGATGCATTCTGCTGTCTGCTGGCCTGTTTATGAAGCCGTTTGGCCTGATGAGTTCCACCCAGGGGAAATGCCCTGTTTAATAATGCCCTCACTCCTCTCACTCCTACCATCTGACTCTTCTGTGGTCTCAGGTTATTTTAAAGCATCTTCTCCATTTGGACCTGCACTGTGTCCCTGGTGTTCAGAAAATGAGACTGACACAGACATGCTCACACACACACACATGCAGACGCACACGCATGCACACACACCCACACACATGCAGACGCACACGCACACACATGCACACCCACATACACACTCACATGCACACACTCACACACACACACATGCAGACGCATACACACTCACATGCACACACGCACACAGACACAGGTTTCACAGGCAGCCTGTGTGATGTGGTGTCTCCTGGTGCTTTAGTCTTTGTGGGCTGGTAGTGTTTGGCGAAGCCAAAGCTAATGACAGGGGGCTGTTAGGGTTGTCCCAGGACACAGGCTCTCCGTACTACCTTCATAATGACATTGTGAAATGTGTCGGTTAGGAATATTCCTGTGCCGTTAAATTGGTTTACCCTGCTGTGAGAGTCGTTCTGTTTTCAGATATTATTAATAGTTTTGCTGCATATGTTTTGCGCTGTAAGGCGTGAGTTCCATTCTTTTTTTGCTTACCAGGCAGTAGCAGACTAGTCCTGGTGTGAAACTCTGAAGATCTGATGATAATTAGCTCCTGTTCTCAGAACGTGCTGTATAATCTCACTGAGTCTCTGGCTCCCTGTAATTGTTGACAGATTGTGTTAATTTAAAAGAATTTATGGATTTTTCCATTCCCAACTGTTTCCTGTTGTTAGGCTGGAAATGAATGCTTTTTTCCAAGTCGAGTATGTGGGGCAAAAAGAGTGAAGATAATCATCAGTTACGCCTCTTCTGGGGTAACTGGAACCAGATCTGTCTGGGCTGTGGACAAGGGAGTGTTTTGTAGGTAGCCAATGTTTACAGCTAAACAGTGAATTTCCATTGATGGTAGCTTGAGTTGTTTGATGATGTCATAGCTGTATTGGCACCAGCCCATAATAGTTTAAAACAAGCCTTGCCCAGTGCTAAGGCTAGGGCTGATATGGTAACAGCACCTGCGTGTGTCAGAGGGGCTGGGAATATAGTGGAAAATGAAGGGAAAATGTGATATTCATAATGCAGCCTCATCGTCTGAACGTCTTATTTTGTGTGTTTTTAATGTTTTCTCTCCGGACTCTCTGGGGTCTGGGCTTTCAGCAGGGGGCTCTGCCGGGTCCCAGAACACGTTGTAGGGGGGTCCCTCACCAGACGTGATCTGCAATGACCATATTTAGATTTGGGAAAATATTAAAAATATCAAATCCTATTTTAAATGGAACTCTTTTTAACATTTAGCCCCTTTTTAAATTACGACGGGGGTCCCCTGGAAGCCGTTGAGCCTGTGTGGGGGTCCTTGGATCAGATACGGTAGTCTGAAGCAAACCTTCCCCCTTCATAGGATTATTAGCCAATAAATGTCTTCCATTTAGGTCATGTGACACCTTTGGTAGCAGTTCCCCTTTTTTGTGGTGTGTATGCTCAATGGTGCGCTGGACCTTCTTGCCTTCTGACTTTGCGTGTGATATTTCCCTGCGCAGATGTGCATGTTGTGCCCTGTTAACGCGGTTACAGTGACACAGAGTAAAACGGGGAACGCGTGCTAATGGAACGGAAGCGCAGGCAGCAGCCAGTAACCGTGGCGATAGTTCTGTGTTATTGTGTGAGGATGAGGAGCCAGCGGAGCAGAGCGCTGAAGAGGAGGCAGAGCTGTGTTCACTTCGCTCCGCCTCCCGCCCTGGCCACAGCTCTTCTGACCACTTCAGCTGATGACATCATCGCTGGGTCTCTTTGTTTAGCTGACCGTCTCATTGGCTGACTTCACTGCCGCTGCTGAGCGTCTGGGGTCTGTCTCTCATGGGGGGGGGGCTGTGCTGATGTGCGTTCCCAGTCGCCGGGTTACTGAGGTGAACGGGCCAGGGGTTCAGAACCCAGCAGCTCCTCCCTGTGTCGGCTTCTCACACACTCAGAAGTCACTGCTTGTGTTGAGCTCCATGTCAGTTGCATTTATGTTGCATTTAATTTCTTAAACCAGAGTCTGATTTTAGCCAGATTACCTTTCACACAGCCTGCCTTGACTCTTCATGATGAATTGACTGCTACATTTACTTTAAATGCTTAGTTTTTTGTAGAGGCATGATGAAGTTAGGAGTGTAGAATGTCTTGGCTGCGTGAGCCCAGTGGTACAGCTGTCCGTGTAGTGTTTTGGCAATATGGGCCCAGTGGTACAGCTGTCCGTGTAGTGTTTTGGCAATATGGGCCCAGTGGTGCAGCTGGTTGTGTAGTGTTTTGGCAATATGGGCCCAGTGGTGCAGCTGGTTGTGTATATAGTGTTTTGGCAATATGGGCCCAGTCATGCAGCTCTTTGTGTATATGGTTTTGGCTGTGTGTGCCCAGTGGTGCAGCTGGTTGTGTATACTGTTTTGGCTGTGTGGTCCCAGTGGTGCAGCTGGCTGTGTATACTGTTTGGGCTGTGTGATCCCAGTGGTGCAGCTGGCTGTGTATACTGTTTGGGCTGTGTGATCCCAGTGGTGCAGCTGGCTGTGTGGGCCCAGTGGTGCAGCTCTTTGTGTGTACTGTTTTGGCCGTGTGGGCCCTGTGGTGCAGCTGTTTGTGTATAGTATTCTGGCCGCGTAGGCCTTGTGGTGCAGCTGTCTGGCTCGAGCCGCAGCAGTAGTCGCGGCCGGGCTCCCAAGCGTGAGTCACGCTGCTTTAAACAGGACGGGTAGCGGCCGTGTCTGGCAGCCCTCGCTGAAAAGCAGGCCGGCTTTTCCCCAGACTAATTTTAGAAATGTCTTCAGAGCCGTAATCCAAGATGCAGTGAGCAACAACAGATCTGTCAACCCCCCCTCCCACCGCACCCGCACCCGGGCCCTTACTGATGCGTACGGGAAACCAATTCCCACATCGGAGACACGACAGGGACCCCTGACCAGGTGCACAGACAGTGCAGACATAAGTGCCATGTCTGCAGGGCCCCTGCCAGTACTGCCTCTCCTCCCCCCTCTCTGTCCCTGCAGCTCCTCCCCCATGAGGCCGTGCGTTAGGGAGCCACAGCGTTCACAGGGCTGTTCTGCTGCTGTGTCTGTGTCTGTGTTTCCCTCACTGCCTGCCTGTCAGTGGACCTGGCTGCGTGTGCTAGCCCTGATCCTCTGAGCTGAACAGCGGGCATCGGGCTGACCGATCTCAGCTGGGCTCTGTTTATTTCTCTTAAAATGTGCTTTGGTGTAGAATAAAAATTATCTTGTAAAACTGTGTACTGCATTCGGGATTATTGTAATGTTCTGTTGTGGGTTTTTTTGTTAAATGATTAATTGGTCTAGTAAGCAATTCTGACAGTTACACTTTGACAGACCAATTAAAATATGTTGTTCAGACCTTATTTATGTGAAACAATGTGATATTATTGGGGACAGTTTAAAAAAAATTATTTCTTTGTTCTGATCCTCCCTCCCCCACAACCAAAATAGGTCACTTAGTGTTGAGCAGAACTGGCCTAATTATTCAGGGTTTGGAAATGACAAGGTGCTGCAGTCAGCAGGAAAAAGAAAAGATGCCTGCCATTAGTTTTTTTGTGAGTACATGCTGGAGCCTTGTGGAGGTGTGGGGGGTTATTTATCACGGTGGGCTGCCATGGATACCCCGCTATCGGGGGCTGGGGGAGAGAGAGAGAGAGCGAGAGACTTTATCTGCTTTTGTGTGGTACCATCTGGGGACGGTTATGGGGAAAATGACGGAATTTGGAGTTCTCTGGAATTAGGAGTAAGCGGGAGAACATCCAGTCCCTCCCCTGTTCCTCCCAGGACATCCAGGAGATCTACTGTTTGGACTGCTGAGCCAGGGACAACCCTACCCAAGCGTCCGGTTCTGATGCAGTGGCCTGGTTCTGATACTGATAGAGCAGCACCCCCCCGACCAGTGATGCTCAAGAGCTTGACTCACTCATTCAGAAATGGGGCCTCTTTCCTGTGAAGTTCTTGTGAGAAGCATCTTGCAGCCGGACGGTACACTGCAGAACTCTGCTGCTCTCTGCAGCCGGACGTTACACTGCAGAACTCTGCTGCTCTCTGCAGCCGGACGTTACACTGCAGAACTCTGCTGCTCTCTGCAGCCGGACGGTACACTGCAGAACTCTGCTGCTCTCTGCAGCCGGACGTTACACTGCAGAACTCTGCTGCTCTCTGCAGCCGGACGGTACACTGCAGAACTCGGCTGCTCTTTGCTGTAGAAGGTTAATGGCGGGTTTATTGAGTGAATTCTTCATTTGAATTATGTAACTTTATTTATGTAACATCGCCAGTACGCTGTGTCTGTGCCCACTGGGCTGAGACATGAGAACAGCTGTGGAAAACAGGGCCTGTGAAAAGGGAAGGTTATTGGTTCAGATCCTAACTGGGCTCTGATCTGCGTCTAATCAGTGCTCATAACCAGAGTCACAGCAGTAGGGATAAACAGGTGCATCAGATATGTGAGATACTGTAAAGACATCTGTGCAAGCTTATCAATAATTATATTAACTCATAAAGCCCTGTATTTCTAGTCCCTTAACGGTACCTCTCTGTAATTTGCTGCAGATGTTGTGGGTTAAAAAATGTAATAATGACAAAGATGAAAGCCAGAAGAGAATTAGCTGCTTATGATAGCTTATAAAACTAATGAGCAGCGTCTTGCTGGAATCTTGGATCTTCTTTTTAGAGGGCTCAGCAGTCAGGGGGTATTTGCCCCGGTGCATGCAGGTTTAACTCCAGTCCTGGAGGGCCGCAGTGGCTGCAGGTTTAACTCCAGGCAGATGTTTGCGTTACTGGGTCTGTAGCTGGCGTGCTGTGGAAGGGAAGTGAACAGCGGTCTCTTCCTGTCTCTCACACGCGCATCACAGTCCGTGGGGGGGGGATCGGGGCCCTGGGGCCACATGGCGTGCTCAGCAGCCAGAGAAATAATTCAGCAGCAGGAGAGCTGATCGTGAGAGCTCAGGGAACCCTTAAACTGCCTAGCTGCTTCATATTTGGGGTGTGTGGTGCTACACAACTACGCTGGGCTGCCTGCATGCTCAAACACACACACACACTGCAATCATGCATACACACACACACACACTGCAATCATGCATACACACACACACACACTGCAATCATGCATACACACACACACACACACACACTGCAATCATGCATACACACACACACACACACTGCAATCATGCATACACAAACACGCACACACTGCACACACACACACACACACACACACACACACACACACACACACTGCAATCATGCATACACAAACACGCACACACTGCAATCATGCATACACACACACACACACACACACTGCAATCATGCATACACACACACACACACACACACACACACACACTGCAATCATGCATACACACCACACACACACACACACACACTGCAATCATGCATACACACACACACACACTGCAATCATGCATGCACAAATGCTCACACACTGCAATCATGCATGCTCAAACACACACACACACACACACTGCAATCATGCATACACAAACACGCACACACTGCACACACACACACACTGCAATCATGCATATACACACACACACTGCAATCATGCATGCACAAACGCTCACACTGCAAGCACTCATGCACAAATACGCACACACTGCAGAAACGCACACACACACACACACTGCAATCATGCATGCACAAACGCTCACACTGCAAGCACTCATGCACAAATACGCGCACACTGCAAACACGCACATACACACACAGCACAAGATAATGAGGAGAGTCTGCTGTGGTGTGAATTATTGACCTTTGGCTGATGAGGGTCTCGTGACTGCTGCATGCCTCTCTGAGAACAATGTGCAGAACGTGCGGGTTCGCTAAGCAGCCACAGAGCAGGAGGAACCGGTCCCCAATCAGCCCATCTCTTACAATAACACCCCAGTTCCTCCAATCAGCCCATCTCTTACAGCAACGCCCCAGTTCCTCCAATCAGCCCTTCTCTTACAGTAACGCCCCAGTTCCTCCAATCAGACCTTCTCTTACAGTAACGCCCCAGTTCCTCCAATCAGCCCTTCTCTTACAGTAACGCCCCAGTTCCTCCAATCAGCCCTTCTCTTTTACATTACATTACATTCATTTGGCAGATGCTTTTATCCAAAGCGACATACAAAAAAGTGCATTTCATGGTCGTAGACAACTGCTGAACACGGGTTCAGTAAGGTACAATGTAATGTCACTGCTTGCCCAGCTTCTGCTGCTGAAAAGCTCGCCTTCCAGTTTCTTACAAAGATAAAGTACAGAATTAATCCGTAAGAAATCAGTCATTAGAATGTTTTGTGTTTGTGCTAGGATTCCCTGTTTTCTACATCTGGTGTCTTCTTTGAAATCTGTCCCTTGTAAGATAGCCTTAATAATGAGATCAGTGATGTATTCTGACTTTCCAACCTCGCGTTTCTTAGAACTGTGCAGTTTCCTGGGAACTGGGAGTAAAACACGGATACTGCGAATGACTCAGAAACAGAATGGTGCCAGAAGGACAGCAGAATGGTGTCCTTGCCTCGTGAGAGTAACATATGGGTTGTGTGGAGTGGAGGTGCTCTTTGGTCTGTGTGGAGCGGAGATGCTCTAGGTCTGTGTGGAGTGGAGGTGTTTGGTCTGTGTGGAGTGGAGGTGCTCTTGGGTCTGTGTGGAGTGGAGGTGCTCTTTGGGCTGTGTGGAGTGGAGGTGCTCTTTGGTCTGTGTGGAGTGGAGTGGAGGTGCTCTTTGGTCTGTGTGGAGTGGAGTGGAGGTGCTCTTTGGGTTGTGTGGAGTGGAGGTGCTCTTTGGTCTGTGTGGAGTGGAGGTGCTCTTTGGTCTGTGTGGAGTGGAGGTGCTCTTTGGGCTGTGTGGAGTGGAGGTGCTCTTTGGTCTGTGTGGAGTGGAGTGGAGGTGCTCTTTGGGTTGTGTGGAGTGGAGGTGCTCTTTGGTCTGTGTGGAGTGGAGGTGCTCTTTGGTCTGTGTGGAGTGGAGGTGCTCTTTGGTCTGTGTGGAGTGGAGTGGAGGTGCTCTTTGGGTTGTGTGGAGTGGAGGTGCTCTTTGGGTTGTGTGGAGTGGAGGTGCTCTTTGGGTTGTGTGGAGTGGAGTGGAGGTGCTCTTTGGTCTGTGTGGAGTGGAGTGGAGGTGCTCTTTGGTCTGTGTGGAGTGGAGGTGCTCTTTGGTCTGTGTGGAGTGGAGGTGCTCTTTGGGCTGTGTGGAGTGGAGGTGCTCTTTGGGCTGTGTGGAGTGGAGGTGCTCTTTGGTCTGTGTGGAGTGGAGGTGCTCTTTGGTCTGTGTGGAGTGGAGGTGCTCATTGGGTTGTGTGGAGTGGAGGTGCTCATTAGGTTGTGTGGAGTGGAGGTGCTCTTTGGGTTGTGTGGAGCGGAGGTGCTCTTTGGTCTGTGTGGAGCGGAGGTGCTCTTTGGTCTGTGTGGAGTGGAGATGCTCTTGGGTCTGTGTAAAATCTCCTGCCGTGCGGAGGACTGGACTCTGGGTCAGCCCAGGACACCTGCCTCTCATACTGTCTCCAGTGTGCTGTCTCTCATGTTTCAGCTGGCAGTGGATCTCTCTGCAACGAAGATGATTTAATAAATAGCCATTTTAAAACATTGCCGATTGGCTGATCTGTTGGGATGCTTTTATGTTGGAGACAGGCCTCTCCGCCCAGCTTAACTGTTCAGACGTACACTGTGTCCTCAGTGGCTGCTGAGTCAGCTGTATTGGGATTTGTCTGTAAGATGGGAGCTGAAACAGCTGGATTTGTCTGTAAGATGGGAGCTGAAACAGCTGGATTTGTCTGTAAGATGGGAGCTGAAACAGCTGGATTTGTCTGTAAGATGGGAGCTGAAACAGCTGGATTTGGCAGTTAAATGGAGGTTTCTGTTGAGGGGAATTTGGCCTGTTCTGATTGGGCGTTGGCGTGGCTCCTGCTTCTCCGTTGTCATGACAGTGATGAGTCACTTCAGGTGGGCTCTCTCCGAGTCCCCCAGTCAGGCTCCCCATTCAGGGGTGTTATCAGCGGTCCTTTACTGAACGTGCTGCTGTGGGCCGGGCCTGCCCAGGGGCTCTGTGGGTCAAAGCACATCTATCACAGCTCATCAGAACAGCTGCTCAGCTGCTTTTAATACTGCAGACACGGGGCCCTGCAGTGATTCCCTCTCCGCTTCCAGCAGCCCTGTGTGTGAGGAGCTGTGGGACGGTCACAGCCCTGTGTGTGAGGAGCTGTGGGACGGTCACAGCCCTGTGTGTGAGGAGCTGTGGGACGGTCACAGCCCTGTGTGTGAGGAGCTGTGGGACAGTCACAGCCCTGTGTGTGAGGAGCTGTGGGACGGTCACAGCCCTGTGTGTGAGGAGCTGTGGGACGGTCACAGCCCTGTGTGTGAGGAGCTGTGGGACAGTCACAGCCCTGTGTGTGAGGAGCTGTGGGACAGTCACAGCCCTGTGTGTGAGGAGCTGTGGGACAGTCACAGCCCTGTGTGTGAGGAGCTGTGGGACAGTCACAGCCCTGTGTGTGAGGAGCTGTGGGACAGTCACAGCCCTGTGTGTGAGGAGCTGTGGGACAGTCACAGCCCTGTGTGTGAGGAGCTGTGGGACAGTCACAGCCCTGTGTGTGAGGAGCTGTGGGACAGTCACAGCCCTGTGTGTGAGGAGCTGTGGGACGGTCACAGCCCTGTGTGTGAGGAGCTGTGGGACAGTCACAGCCCTGTGTGTGAGGAGCTGTGGGACGGTCACAGCCCTGTGTGTGAGGAGCTGTGGGACAGTCACAGCCCTGTGTGTGAGGAGCTGTGGGACGGTCACGCTCAGCGCAGGATGGGGAAACTCCATGGCGAATCATTGTTTGCTTTGACGGCCCCTCCCACCCTGTGGGCCTCAGTTGTGGAAACGGAGCTGAGAGATCCGGGTGGTTCTGTCGCGCCTGTAATTACGCTCACGCGGAGAGAGAGAGGGAGGGAGGGAGGAGGAGCAGAGAGAGGGAGGGAGACGGATGGGGAGGGGGAGAGAAGAAGAGAGAGAGGGAGGGGGAGGGAGAGGGAGACCGCAGACCAGACAAACTTTTCCTCTTTTAGGCTGACATTGTGGTTCCTGCATTCCAAGCAGTGTTCACTGGAGTGCGTCCAACAAATGGGGAGTCCCTCTACCTCCCCCCTGCCCCCCCACCTTCCCCTCTGCTCCCTCTACCTCCCCTCTGCCCCCCACCTTCCCCTCTGCATGCTCCCTCACCCCTGTCTCCCCCCACCCTACCACACTGCCCCCCCCCCACTGGCCTTAGTCCAGAAGCGCGGAGCTTGAATACTGCTAGCTGGGTAGGCTCTTTCATTTAAAGCAGCATTTGATCTAAAAGGTGTGCGGTTTGAGGGGTAAATGAGCCCATTGGTCGCTAGAGGGTGAGATGAGGTGAGGCCGTGGGGGGGTACGGGCGGGGGGGGGGGAGCGAGCTCAATCGACTCTGCCGGCAGCTCTGCTCCTGATAAATACTTTACATCTCTGCGAGCGCTGTCTGGAGCCTGCAGCCGGTCTCATGCATTATTGAGCTAATGAGGACTGAGGTGTTACTGGCTCCTTCCTCCCCCAGCCAGGTGCAGGAGAGGAGGGATGCAGGGCCTGTGTGGGTCCTGCCTCAGACGGGTCCCCACAATGTAGGGTTAGGGTAGGTGTGTTTCTGCGGTCTGCTCAATCCTGAAGGTTTTAAGAGCAGTGGCTGCTGCCCGTACTCCCTCACTGTCCCATACTCACTGTCCCGTACTCCCTCACTGTCCCATACTCACTGTCCCGTACTCCCTCACTGTCCCATACTCACTGTCCCGTACTCCCTCACTGTCCCATACTCCCTCACTGTCCCATACAGCCTCACTGTCCCGTACTCCCTCACTGTCCCATACTCACTGTCCCGTACTCCCTCACTGTCCCATACTCACTGTCCCATACTCCCTCACTGTCCCGCACTCCCTCACTGTCCCATACTCACTGTCCCATACTCCCTCACTGCCCCCTCCCTCACTGTCCCGTACTCCCTCGTCCTCCTGTGAGCCCCCTGGTGCGTTGTGTAGATGTTATGATAGGACTTTTCTTAATTGTTGAACGTTGTCTTAGTGTCTTGATTCTGAAGCAGTGGTGGAAGCTTAATGGTTTGGGTGTGATGTGGGAGACGCTGGCATGTGTTTTGTTTTTCCATCGGTGGCTGAAATGTCAGCACATAATGAGCCTGCAGGTCTTTTTCTGATAAGAACATGTAAGCATTTCAATTGCTTGGTTACCAGCTTCCAGTATGTGGGCTCTTCTGTCGAGCTTCAAATGGAGCAAGGCCTCCTTACTCATGTACTAATTGAAGCAGAATGTGGGTTAAAGATGGCCGGAGTGTGAGGGGGGCGGGGAGGGCGGGGGACAGGGGTGGGTTCAGGGGTGGGAGACGCGCGTCCAGCTCAGCACTTCTCACTCTGAGATGGACGTGTTTGTGCAGACGCGTGTTTGTTCCTCTCCTCTGGTTTTCCTGAATGGGAGCCGGTAGTGGAGGCTGCTCTGCTGCCTGTTGGCTGGCTGCCCGGATCATTATGGTCTGGCCGCGAGGCCGTGTTCAGGAAGTGGGCGGATGAGTCGCTGCCAGCGCGGGCGAAATAAAGCATCGCGTGAGCTTCTCAAACAGAGCTGTGACTGAGCATCCAAACACGTGAGCTTCTCAAACAGAGCTGTGACTGAGCATCCAAACGCGTGAGCTTCTCAAACAGAGCTGTGACTGAGCATCCAAACGCGTGAGCTTCTCAAACAGAGCTGTGACTGAGCATCCAAACAGAGCTGTGACTGAGCATCCAAACAGAGCTGTGACTGAGCATCCAGCAAACCGGCTGTACGGTTCTGAGAGAGCTTGCACGACCCAATCACATGCTTTCACTCTGCAGTGCAGTATCCTATCACCAGCCCAGCGGAGGCGATGCTCCCAGCTCAACTTCCTGCTCAGTGGGAGGAAAGTTCCAAATGTAGCAGAACGCTCTGTCTTTGGTGTTTGAGTGAAAGTGGGGTCAAGTGTGGGAGGGGCCAGGACAGGGCCCCGCCCCTCTCCGGAACACACTTCCCTCACCGCGTCCTATCCCCTCATGCTCCTTCCTTTGTGTGGAGTTTTTGAGCCGATGCTCTTACCCAAGGTGACCTACACAGCATCTGCGAAGAGCAGCAGCGTTAGCTCGTTAGCTCGTTAGCGCGGCCGATAGCAGCTGTAAGTATGCAGACCTGCAGCACAGCCTAAAGCGCCACACTGAGCACGTGCAGGAGGTGGAGTGAGGATACTGGGCTATGAGCAGTGTGATGGGCTGCAGGGCTGAGGGGTAGCTGAAGCGTGATGATGCCCTGGGGTCCAGGCCCTGGGGTAAACGCTCAGAGATGCCCTGGGGTTTAGGCCCTGGGCTACACGCTCAGAGTTTAGGGAGAGAGAGAGAGAAGCTGTTTGTACAGGTGGGTTTTACCTGAGCTCATAGACTGTGGTATCGGCCGTCTCCTGGCTTCCACACCAGCCTGATCTTCTGTGGGTAGAAAAGGAAGGGTAGATGTGAAAATGTGAGAGACTGATGGCTGGTTGTGTCTGGTGCTGGTAAGCGCTGGGATGGGTTAATGGCCTAGCTCCATTGTGCTCTGAGTCCACCGTGTCTAGGCTCTATCCCCACCCTGGCCTGAGCTCTATCCCGGTAGCTCTCCCCCACATCCCCTGCCTAGCCTATCCCCCCACATCCCACTGTGCTCTAGAGCTCTATCCCCCCCCCCCACATCCCACTGTGCTCTAGAGCTCTTCCCCCCCCCCCCACATCCCCACTGTGCTGGTTCATTTTATAAATGGTGCCAGACGGGCTGAGTAGGTCTGTTGGGTTGATAAGCCTGGGATGAGTATGAGCCCCCCCCCCCGACTGGGACTGTCCCATCCCCCTCCCTCCTTTCTTCCCCCCCCCCCCCCCCCCATCTGGTTTATCTGATGCTGCTGGTCACAGACCTAATCCATCTCCAAGCCAGGGCTCTGCTGGTTTTCACTGGGGGGGGGGGGTGGAATGCAGAGATAAGGGGCCCATCTCAGCCAGCCGAAATAACAGCGCCCCTCTCTACACCTCGTTCATCTGGGCCAGGATGAGGAGCCCTCCATCAGTCTGCTTCCTGCTCTGTATTTCCCCAATGCGCTCACCCCCCCCCCCCCATGTCTGATGCTCTTAAGAGCAGATGCTGATGAAGCTGACCTTGACCGCGGCCGACGATCCGTCTCGCTGTCCCTTCAGCTGACGTGACCCCCCCAAACCCCCCCGTCTGTGTCCGCGTTCACCATCTGTGCCTCATTAATCTCTGTCCCTGCTACAACTGCTCTTTTTTAAAGAACTTTTCTACTTTGGTTCCGACACCGTGCGGCCGTTTGAAAGTTTGTCAGTGCACTGCTCTGTTACTCTGGTCTGGCTGTTTGAGGGTTTGTCAGTGCACTGCTCTGTTACTCTGGTCTGGCTGTTTGAGGGTTTGTCAGTGCACTGCTCTGTTACTCTGGTCTGGCCGTTTGAGGGTTTGTCAGTGAGATCTGCTCTGTTACTCTGGTGTGGCGGGAGGGCTTGTCAGTGCCCGTGCTGTACTGGAGTGGCAGTTGTTTGGGGTGTGGCGATGTTGTTCGTCTGGACGTTGAGCGGCTGTGTACTCGCTCTTTATCTTCTGGGTGGAAACGGTTTCAGTGCCTGCATCTATGCCAGGGTATCAGCTCGTTGCAGGGTGTCGGACTCACGCTCGTTACCTCGTGCTGCTGTCTGCAGCGCCCTACAGTCCACACGGACTGTTCTGATTAATGGCGTGACAGTCTGCCTTGGGGTTTATCAGTTGCTATGCATGTTTTGTACTGTATTTTGCAGGAAGTATTGACAGTGCCTCTACTGTTCATCATTCGTAAGGTTCTTTGGCTGTTTGAGGAGTTCAGTTGTGTCTGTACATTGGATATGTTAGAGGTTGTCGAATGTGCATGCGTTATCTGGTTGCCTTTGAGGGTTTTCAGTCACTGCTCTGTTACTCTGGTCTGGCTGTTTGAGGGTTTGTCAGTGCACTGCTCTGTTACTCTGGTCTGGCTGTTTGAGGGTTTGTCAGTGCACTGCTCTGTTACTCTGGTCTGGCTGTTTGAGGATTTGTCAGTGCACTGCTCTGTTACTCTGGTCTGGCCGTTTGAGGGTTTGTCAGTGCACTGCTCTGTTACTCTGGTCTGGCTGGTTTGAGGGTTTGTCAGTGCACTGCTCTGTTACTCTGGTGTGGAGACGAGGCGGGCCTGGTGGCGGGCCCGGTGGCGGGACAGGGGAGAGGAGAGCAGATGTAGCTCTGGGACGGGTGGGGCGATGTTTCGTTCTGGACGCTGCGCGGCTGTGTAGCGTCAGGCTCTTATCTCTCGGGGAACCGGTTCAGTGCCCGGCGATCCTATCGCCCAGGCAGATATCCCAGCATTCCAGTCTGCGAGGCGCGTCTGGGAGCCTCACGGCATCGCTGAGTACCTCTCGCTGCCTGCGCTCGCCAGCGCCCCCTACAGTCCCACAACCGCGGACTGTTCTGGATTAATGAAACGTACAGTCTGCCTGGGGTTTATCCATGTGTTTGCTATAGCAGTGTTTGTAATGTATTTTTGCAGGGACAAAAGTAATTGGAAAACTAAAGTGCCCTCCTACTGTCTCAGTACATTACAGTAATGTTCTTTATTGCTTTGGACCTGTGAAACAGTCTCAAATGACGTTCGGTAGTTTGTACATTGTTGGAAAAATATGTTAAAAGAAGGTGCCGGAATGTGCAGGGAAGTTTATTTGCGTTGCCTTCGTGCGGGAGAGGCATGTTTTTCTGTCCCTGTCTCTCAGAAGCTCTCTCGTGTGAGAGAGAATGTAAGTCTCATTCTGTAGTCTGCAGTGACTGTGGTGTAAATGTGACGCTGTCCCTTTAAGAAGGAGCCTTTATGATGGCCGTGTGTCTATAATGGCCCCATTGTTGCTTATCTACTCATTTGCTCCTGTTTATGCAGAGTAATCTGCGGAGGGGAGGGGCCTTCCTTCGATAACTGACATTTGGGGCCCTTCTGAGTTTTACTGTGCGTGCTCAGCACGTTTCATGTCCTGTCCCAGTTTTGGAGCAGGCAATAAAAGCTCATAACATTGGCTGAAATTACAGCATTGGCTATTAAACCAATCAGCTGCTAGCTGAGTTTGCATATGAAGCTAGCGCTGGTCTGACTGTGATGTCAGGCTTATCAGCGCCATAATAGCCTGATAGCCTGTGTGCTGATAGCGCTCTGAAAGTTGGGACGGACGCGGGCGAGGGTTTGAGCTGCAGAGACGCCGGAGCTCACCGAGCCCAGGAAGTGACCTCCGAGCCCGCGTCTCGCCTGAGCCACTTCCTCTTTAAAACAGGGAATTGTGGGAAAACGCAAGCCAGGAGATGCTGTTGGAGACGTGTTGGAGTCCCAACCCCACCCCACCCCCGTGCCTCTGTGGAAGTCACGCAGCACATCTGTGTCTCACACGGCAACAATCGCCGGCCTGTTATTGTTCTTATGCCCCACCCCCCCCCCACACCCCCCTCTTTTCTTTAACTCAGAAAAGGTTCTCTGTTCATTCACTGCTCCCAGCTCTGCTAGTATTCCGTCTGAGTGATAATTCTGTGCTCTGGATAAATGAGTGTGTTGAGAGTATCTGAATACATGAGTGTGTTGAGAGTAAACGTGCTCTCCCTGCGTCAGAATGCAAATACGTGCAGCAGCAGCGCATCAGATAAGGGCCTGTATTACTGCAGATAAGGCCCTGTTTGTGTTACCCGTGCACCCCACTGCCCACACACACACACCCACTGCCCCGAGAGGCTGACCCAGACTGTACACACATGCGCACTAGCACACACACACACACACACTCACAGCCTCAAGAGGCTGATCCAGACTGTACACTCACACACACACAGTCGGTGTGTGGAAGTTGGGTTGTGGCCCCTGAAGGCTGTGTAGCCACTGTACTTCTCCTGTTCCTCCATGTTGGGTTCAGGGGTGTGTGGTGTCTGCACTGCTCTGGGGAAAGCCCATAATAAACTGGTTGCAAGATGGTGTTGTGGGATAAAGATACAGGAGACGGGTGTTTTTTTCTCATCACCTCTTGTTGTGGAAGACTTGACTGGTTCTGTATGTTTGGCTGCTTGGCTCCTGAACGTTCTGCTGTTTTGTCATTCATTGGTCCTCTTCAGTCAGACTCCGGGCGGCAGTTCTAACTCAGGGTGGGGGTCGGTTTACTCGAGTATATCAGCCCCGCCAGCAGATCCGTTTAGTAAAAAATGGGAAATCATTTCTCTCTGATTAGCCTCCTTTAACTGGGCCCGTTGCTGTAAAACAGGCTGTAGACACACAAAATAAAGTGTCCTGGAGTAAACAGAGAAATCAGCGTGTAATCGTTGAGAGAACCTGGTGAAATACCCCAGCCCTGATTCTAACGCCGTCTCGCTGGTACTGTGTTCTGATTGAAGCAGCCGGTTGAGTCTGTGCAAAGAGCTTTAGCCCCTGACTGTGTATCAGAATGCCAACACACACCATTATGTGCTCAGTAACCCTGTGGCAATTCCAGACCAGTCTGCACACCTGTATAGGGCCTGTGTTGTCTTCCAGACGGTTAAAGTATCCTCTCCCTGTAACACTACACAGCTTAAGTGAGTGGAGAAACATGGGCTTGTGGGAATCAGACTTGTCTCTAAACTTTAAACTTTCAACACCAGTCATGGTTTTCTCCATAGGTAGTTGGGGGGGGGGGTGTTTATGTGATGGCTCTTGTCCACGCTGTACATACACCCACGTCTGTGATTCACTGTCTGAAAGTTTGAACAAGAGCCAGGTGAACTAGGTGCAGCCGATTCTGAAGAAATTCTGTTAGAGCGGGGTCATGTGACTGATCCCCGGTCCGGCTGGTTACCGTGTGCTCATCAGAGCGTGGGCTTCTCCCCGGGTCCGTGACGGAGAGATCTGATCCGGTCCTGCCAGTCCCTCTGCTGGCTGTCATCGTTACACGCGGGTCACATGGAGCTCTGCACCTGATGGTCTGGTAGTGCTGGAGATGTGAGCTTAATTGCGTGGAACAGCTGGAGCACCATTAAACCCTCCTGCTCTGCTCATTAGGCAGATCAGCTGTGTGTAATGGGCTCAGTACCTGGAACATCAGCCGCTGCTGCGTGTGCAACGAGGGCCTGGACTGGATCAAGCCTGTCAGAACTCATCTCTGTGAAAACAGCGAGCCAGCAGCTGCTGCTGGGCTGTGTTATCCTCTCCTCTCCTCTCCTCTCTCTTTATCTCTCTCTCCCCTCCCCTTCCCCCCGTCCTGCTTTTCTCTTGTCTCAGTTGTTCATGCGTTTTTGAGATGAGACCCGTTCCCACTTCCCCCTTCATTACGAAGAAGGCAGGAATTCTGGGTAATTCATCACCGCGAGTGCTGGGCGGTATCAGTGGAATGTGGGGGTTGATGGGGGTGCAGGGTCACTGCCTTTACCGCCGGCATGCCCCATTCCGCAGCCTGGGGGGGTTGCTTTGTTTTGGGGGGGGGGCAGGGTTCATCTTGTTGAGGCGCTGTTTTTTGTGGGGCTGGGTCACGCAGCCTGGCTTTGAATCCCTAACGGGTGAAAACAAGCCTTTATTTTGTCAGAAAGCGCTGTAGTGTGGGCTATCGTACGACAGAGTAAACACTGCCGTGCTCTAAGCCCGTCTGCTGCTGTAACACAGGCTTCAGGCACAGACACTAAGGGTATGGGAGTAAACAAGGACAGGTCCGCTTCTAACCCCAACCCCAACCCTGTTCCCCTGTGTGTGAGCACACCTGCCCCAGGTAAAGAGTCAGGCAGCGGGGTGAACGCACGCTGGACTCACTCTCCCTGACTGACTGACTGAGAGCGCTAACTCACAAAAACACGGGAAGTAACGTTAGTCAGCATCTCATTATTCAACCTTCAGCCTTCCTCTCACAACTCCATTCATCATCCCAAGATGGCTGCACAGGCCAGTCCCTCATAATTCTCATCCTTCGTGTCATGTCATGTGATTGTTAGTTGTAGCTACTACACCCTACAAAGCCTGCTGATGCTAAAAGCTAACCTTGCGGCACAGAACCTTTTTGAGTCCTACATTCGAGCTGATTAGATTTGTCTGGTTCACCTGAGCTCACGTCACCCTGAGGGGACATTTAGTCCTGAATTCCCTGATTTAAACGTTTACCTTTCTGACCTCGGGGAGCTGGTTGATCAGTCTCTCTTTGTTCCCGAAGAACCGATAAACCCCAGACTGTGAGCTTTAAACAGGGAGAAGTGCAAAGTGAACAGACCAAGCTCCCACTTTCACTCTGTGGCAGTGTTTCTACAGCAGTGAGCTGGAGGGATAATTGGGTTTCCAGGTTGGTTGTGATCCGCCTCGTGCTGCTTATGTAATTATGATTAATGAGCGCTGTCTCCCCCCCGCCCCGCCTGGTCTGGGGCGGTGTTTGGCGGAAGCCTGGCGCTGAATGGCGGTTTGGCGGTGGCTGATTGCGTTCGCTCTGCGGGGGCGCTGGGGGGGTGCAGCGGTGGGTCTGATTGTGTCTGTGTGACGGTTTCTCTTCCCCGTCTCTCGTGTTTCCTGCGCCTCCTCCTCCCGGCCTGCTGCCTGGTCATGTGACTTGGAGCAGTGTAACTGTGGCCAGTTGGCATGGGAACCAGTGGGCGGGGCTAAGGGCAGGTCTGGAGGGCACTCCGGCCCTGTGCTGGTGCTCACTTACCAATTAGACCAAATAACTGCGTGTGTGTGTGCTTGTGCAGGTGTGTGTGTGTGTGTTTGTGCATATGTTTGTGTGCGTGTGTGCGTGTGTGTGTGTACCGTGTGCTTCATACAGGACCAGCATGCCGTTGGAGAGCAGTTAGAGGGTGTGTTTTCATACAGAGTGCTTTACGCAGGTGCTCACCTGCATGCTGCTGCGCTTCATGGCCTTTTAACTCACGGCTGGGTTTCTCCCTTCTGCTGAAGGTTGAGCTGGCGGAGCTGCACTGTGGATCTGCACTGTGGAGTGCACTGTGGAGTGCACTGTGGAGTGCATTGTGGATCTGCACTGTGGAGTGCAGTGTGGATCTGCACTGTGGAGTGCACTGTGGAGTGCACTGTGGAGTGCACTGTGGAGTGCGTATCAGGCAGCCGCTGTTCTTCAGATCAGACCGTGAATAAATAAAACCCCCCCATATGTCCGGGCGGCTTAGGTACGGGTGATATGAGGTAACGACAGCATCTCCTTTCATATGGGGGGGTGGGGGGGGCATTTGAGCTGAAACTGGAGGGACTGTGATAAAAGTGGTTTGTGCGACGCTCAGTGACCTGCGTAAGGCAAACAGGAGCTGTGCTGAGGCGCAGGGTGAGCGCAGGGTGAGCGCAGGGTGGGCACCTGACCATTTAGTGTGTTGAGGACTGTTTCCTGAATGTTGCACTTTCGCACGCTGCTTAGCGTAAAATGTCTCCGTGTCGTGGTTGGGCTCACTGAAGTGATTTGGAGCGTACTGCAGCGCTGCGTCTGGGTTTGGGGATTTTAGGGATGTAGGCGGTGTGGATGTTGGTGAAGCTGCCCAGGCCTGCTGGGCCGGGGGGGGGCGGGGTGAGTCTCGTCGGGGTAAAGATGTGGTGGGATCTGCTGATGGAGCTGCATGCTGATGGAATGTACTGACAAAGTCTCTAAATTTAACTTTCCCCGTAAACAGAGCCCAAGCTGTGGAGTATTTGCATGTAGTTCTGTGTCTGACTGATGTGTGGAAGTCTGTTAAAATTGCTCACCCATG